>NC_054541.1:40372485-40444985 GCF_017654505.1 Polyodon spathula
TTAAAAGTGTACTCTTGTATTGTTTTCACTACGATTTATTTTGTTGGTTTAACGCATCTATGGTACCTGCTAATTCAAAACGACATTCAAATATTACATGTTTGTCTGGCTACAGAGGTCAACTGCAAATATGTTTTGATTCTAAGTTAATGTATAAAAAAGCTGTAAGCTCTGGGTATTTACTGCTAAAATGAACTGCTTGTTTTCATACCAAGTACCAGCAAGCTTGTGTCTTGAAATGTCCATTTGGATGTTTATATGCTTTGAAAATGCTAAACTAGTGTAAAACTAGTCATGCATGTTAAATGTCTACTACTGCCGAAGCAACCACTGGAACGCCAGTTGAACATGTATAAACCTTACTAACCTAAAAATTACTGCGTAACACTAGAACAGACAGATTTCCTTACTACCTAGAACTACCGCGCCAGTCATTTTAACTGGTACAGTTTTAAACAGCTTCTATAGCAAAGTAATTTTGGCACGGGCATGAATTGATCTTACTTGGCTGTTTGAGTGCACACTGACTATTGCATAGGTTCTTATCTTAAACACTACTATCTCACAACAGTGTGTGTGTGTGTGTGTGTGTGTGTGTGTGTGTGTGTGTGATATATATATATATATATATATATATATATATATATATATATATATATATATATATATATCTTTAAGAGTTTTAGTGGGGTTATTCTTGCCTCACACTAATAAGGCCAAGTCTCAGGCAGTAATTGTGTGTGCTGCTCTTATTCTTTAAATAATTTACATTAAATATGCAAGCAAATATTTTTAAATAGCATGTTTACACATATAACTGGGAATAAACTAAAATAAAAGAGTGTAGATAACATCTCCCTTTGTTTCAATTTGACAAATTAGCCAACACTACTCTGTTTTAAAGATCGCGTATCTCCAGTACAATTATTCAGAGAAAGTGGATTTGTATCTAAATATATTTCGGTGTTTCCCTTGTCTGGTGAAATAAAAAAAAAATAGAGATAGAAAATGAAATTCTAAATACTGAAATGTATTATTTTTCTCAATAACAGTCAGCGAAATTCAGTGCTTACCCGGCATATTAACACCCCACCTATGATTAGACAGCTGTCATATCTTTCACTTTCCCTTTGGCTACTCACTATCCTTCAATTTTAATGCAGAATACCGTGAACGGCCTCTGCTTATGATTGGACAGCTGTGTAAAACTTGGCAGATATTTGACTCTCCTATTGGTTAAACTTAGTCAGTACCTGCACCTGTCCCACCCAGCTAACTTATGATTAGGCTACCGCACAGACAATGCAGATATTCAATTGGTTGATCATATCGCAAAAGCCATTCAGAAACAGACTGCTGTGGCGCTTTTGTTGGAAAACGTGTTTAAAGCTTGCTTTATTTTCCCATGCTACGACCCACCAGAAATGTGTTCACGACCCATAATTTAAGAAAAGCTGTCGCGGGCACGACGGCCTGGCTTCAAGGGCACGACTTTGATGACCACTGTTCTACATGAAAATGAAAGACAAACTATGGGATAAAACTCAAAAGTTTTATTTATGAATATTATATCTAATGTTTGCATAGCAGAAACAACGTAATTATAATTTTTTTCGCATACTAACATAAAAAAGAAAATACAACACCACTTAGGGTATATCGGCTTCTGCTGTAGTCTGCCTGCTGTCTGTCTTCATACTGTATTGCTCTATTTGTTTATTTGTTGTATTTATTTACAACTTTCACTTCTCATACACTTGTAAGTCGCTTTGGATAAAGGCGTCAACTAAATAATATAAAAATAATAATAATTAGGCTGTGCAATGCTAACGCTTTGAGCGAAATATAATTCACACTCAACACCCTAAATAACAATCCACACAGATGTAACAAAAAAAGAAAATATAACTAAATTCCTGTTGTGTACAGGATTCGTGGTGCTTTTAAAAAAAAAAAAAAAAAAAAAAAAAAAAAAAAAAATCCAACAAGATGTACTGCATAAAGACATACTGCCGTTTCACATTGGGCACAGACATCAGAAGTTGTATTATTGTTGACCTATCTGGCGTGTGTACACTGAGTGCAGCTTTGTAGTATTACGATCACGTTTGTGCCGAAGCTTTGTGGCTAGTTCCAAAATGAAACAAAATTATATTTTCCTCGGACTGTGTGTCTCCGTTACACAATCTTTCCCTGAAAGACTGACAGCTCCCAGGTGAGTTGCTAGGTAAGTAGCCATCATGGATCTAATGTTGTACAAATCCAGCTCAGGCAAATATCTATCTGAAGCTGGACGTAACTTGTTGATCTCAAGTAAAACAAAATCTCAATATTTCTCGAAAAAAATTCTGTGACATCGTCCATAAAAAAAAAAAATTGTAATCCGCAGTTGTTTACATCCATCATGCTGTGCATATCAAAAAAGACGCGAGCTGCAAATAATTAGCATACAGCCACACCGTCCCACATTCCATGAAATACATAGTGAAGTGGCCTAGAGGTGGGAGAGGTGTGTGTCTTGAATACTGTATGTAAAGAAAAAAATTTGTTTCTTTTTTTATAAATAAATTATATATATATATAATTCCTATATATATATATATATATATATTATATATATTATTCAAGTATCCCTATGTCAAGCTTCGAGCATTTTTGATAACCACTGAAAACTTTTGACGACACAGAAAAAACTGCTGCTCAACATGTCTGTGTTATTTTACTTCAATATATGAAGTCTATTTAATTGAATAAATTTCAAAGTCAATAATGGACATGCGCGTGGGATTCACTAATGCAGAGTTACTTCAGTTATTTCAAAACAGTCAAATTCACCGGCATAGCGGTTCTAGTGTTAATGTGGAATCTAAAGACTAAACTGCAAATTGGTCTCAAAGACTGAATACATCTGAGGGAAATGATAAATGTCAAAAAACATTTTTAAAGAGTACAGTTAATTCTATTTTGGAATGTTACTCAGCTATTAATATTGTTAACTTTGCAAAAATCCTAAACTAATTTAACATCACCAGTAAATATTTGGCATCAAGGGGTACAACAAATTAGCACGACAGCTTTGGTTTAAACAATTAAAATGTATAGCTAAGCATACATGCTGTAGCTCTTTGGCCTGTTCATATTATCTGCAGTACAAACTGAGCATAAGTATATTCCTCTGCAATGCATATATCAGCTATCTACAGACTCAAAAGTTTGAACTCTTTTTTCTCAATCTTTGTTATAATAAAGACTTCTGTTATTCTATGTTTAAGTATTTTACTTTTCAGTTTTTATGTTTTAGCAATTTGAAAGCCTTTCTGTAGATGAATTAACTGGCTCTTTCTGGTATTGCCCAAGTACCTGTATGGAGATCAGTGTGAAGGCATCCGACAGCTGAACTGACTCACAGTGTGCACTGTATGCTTAGACCAGCTCGGGAGCTCATTACTGAAAACACAAAATGTAAACCTTTCCGGTGTTCTTTCAGTGTTTATGGGTTTTCTGTTTTTCGAGTGTTTGATCTGCGTATATTGGTTAAATATATAAACCTCAGTTAAAATCTAACCAAATCTCTCCACCACCTAGCTTACAGTATATTACAACACTATGTTCATGTAGGGAAACAAATGCCACAGCACTCCATACAGATTTCCAAGCAGTCTGAGGACTCACAGCAGGCGTCCATTATGCCACAGTCCATGTCGCAGGGGCAGTTACAGTCATCTCCCAACTCATCCCCACAGCAGCAACAGCAGGCCTCAGGCGTACAAGTGCCACACGAAGCTTGTGCCACTACAATGTTACAGAGGGCAAGGAACTCACAGAACAGGCAGGCCAGGATGCAGTGCACACAGCAGTCTGCGTCAGGACCCAGGAGGGAGAACAAGTAGTGCCAAAAACAGGGAAAGAAAAAGAAAATGCCGGTTAAAGTAATATAAAATACACACATGCAATGCAGTAATCCACCCCACTTGTCATCAAGAACTTTTCACATTGGCAGGAAAAAAAAATTATGATGATTTGACAACCCAACAATCAACCTGCAATTATGTCCTCTAAATTTCAAAAGAACCTCACTAATTTTTAAGAGGGAGCCTGTTGCAAGCAGTTTCTTAGGGGGATGAGGGTTAATTTCCAATTTCTTTTGAGGTACTTGAATAAAATATATACATCTTAGTTAGCCTTGATACATTTTTCATTCAGTCTCCCTTTTTCTTCTCGCAGGTCTCCAGCTGAAACTAAATCAGTTATTCCACAGATCCTTAAGCAACAGATTTTTTACTTCACGCACTCTGACACTGTTGAATCTTTCTGCCATATTTTGTAACTGTTGGCTCGCAGAGATGTGGTTGTCACAAGACATACTAATTTAAGACAGCTGCATGAGGACAAGTCTCATAAAAGAGAAGCAGAAAAAAATCTACTTGTTCCTAAATAAAACAGGTCTGTAAGAAGACAAAGAAAAAAAAAGAAAAAATATATCAACAGCAGAACAGTGCTTCAAAAGAATAAATTAGTTTTGGGACTGATTAGCACATTTTATAATAGAAAAATTATCATGCAAACGCATTGGCTGATCACATAAAACTGATTAATAATGTCCCGAATTTCAGCAAATTGATTCACTCTTCCTGATGTTTTTCCCCCTTTGTGATTTAACATTTAACCTGATTTTAGAAGTTGTACGTGTCTGGTTAGTGTTTTCACAAATTAGTTGTATTCCAATTCAAACGGAAAACTCAACATTTCATTCTTTTTCATTTTCTTTCATCCCTATTTCCACTTGGCTTCTTTGCAAGCTTTTTTTGTGCCTAGCGGGAACCTTGTAAGCTGTAAAAGGAGGCATAGTATGGGTTGATTTGCCCTAATACCCACTGTATCCAACAAGGGATAGAATGCTAAGCCAATAATTCAGCAAGCTTTCATGTTGCCCTGAGAGGTCATACATACAATGGTAAATGTGTTCACTTACAAAGATATTGACCTTGTCCATTTCTCTGTTTAAGCTAGCTATACTGGCAGAGTTCAGAACACTCAAAACAAATCTCCAGGCACTCCACCGTCTCACAGCAAGAATCAAAGAGGGCAAAATCACAATCGATGTGGCAGTTGAGGTCCTCAGCAGGAACAGCAGTCACAGCAGGTGTTACAGGATACATGCAGGCAGGAGGAGCAGACCTCCAGGAGGCCAAGGGTGAACTCAGCACACTGACATAAGAGACAGGCCAGAACCAAAGAAACACAGCAGTCTGACACAAACAAGAGACAAGGGTAAGCCAACAGAGGTCAATAGAAGTGGACAGAGAAGAGGGTCAACAGAATTCAAATGACAAATAAGCACAGAAACCTGGTTGTACAGAGAAGAGTAACATTTTGTTTTGGTTGTTTTGTTTTTTTTCACTCCGTAACACTTTGGGAACTCATTTTGGATGTACAATTATTTATTGATACTCATTTACATATTATCCAAATCACAGACTGTATTTCATGTTTTTGCAGAAACAGCCGTTCTTTCTGGCAGCTCCAAAAAGCTCACAAATGTTATCTGTAAACTATTTGGTTTTCAAAATGCGTCAGTCTGTTTGTCTTGAATTGTAAACTACTCTGTTTCACGTTTAGGATTTAAACTTCATTTTATAGGTTGTCTTGTTCATTTTCTACAGTTGTATTTAAGTATGGTATTGAAGTATTCCACATTGAAAGCTTTTGCGAGCGATCTGGCTCAAAGCCTTTCTTTTAAGGAATAAAAGAACCTTAAAAAAATGGTCTACCAGGAGTGTGTCTGCTTACTCATGCACTAGTTTGCTGGTTAACTAGCAATGTTATCAGGTGGGATGCATAGCCCTTAAAAGTATTTTCCACCTTTCATGTTAACACATGTGTAATTGAAATCCAGTTAACCTTCACACTGTCGTTTATCTGATCTCACATAAGGTAGGTCACAGAAAAGAAGGAAAAAAACGAGAGAAAATCAGTAAAAAAAAAAAGGATAAGATGACAAAAATGAATCCCATTTGTTAAATATATACTGTATAATTTATATATATATATACACACACACACACACACACACACACACAGTAGCAGCCCAGTTATCCGAACAACTTGGGGGACATAGAAATAGTTTGTGTGAATGAACATTTGAATGAACACAAGTTTACAAAAAAAATTTAAAAATCCAGCAATACATACAGGCACCTCCAAAATTATTGGCACCCTTGATAAGGATGAGCAAAAAAGGCTGTATAAAATAAACAAAGGTAATGAGCTAAAATTTGTGCTCAAATATGCGAAAACTATATTACTTCATACTAATACAATTGCTCAGAGAAAATGTTTATTTTTTAACAAGTAATTTTTTTTTTTCTCAAAAAAGATAGGTGTCAAAATTATTGGCACCCCTAATAAAATCAAACAAAATTAAATCTTCATTAACATTCTACTTTTTGATCTTCATAAATCAGGCAATGGGTGCAAAAAAAAAACAGCTAAAAAGCTAAAATATTCCACTTACCACTATTAGGGCAATAATTAAGAAGTTCAAAACCAGTGGGACAGTGGTAAATCTGCCTGGTAGAGGATGCAAGTGCATCTTGCCCCCACGTACAGTGAGGAAGATGGTTCGGGAGGCAAAAAAAAGAATCCAAGGGCCACAGTTGGAGAATTACAGAACTTGGTTGCATCTTGGGGTCACTAAGTCTCCAAATCTACAATTAGATGCCACCTCCATGCCAACAGCCTATTTGGAAGGGTTGCCAGAAAAAAAAAAGCCTTTAGTGAGAGCAAACAACAAATATAAGCGCCTGGAGTTTGCTAAACGTCATTGGCACTTGGATTGGAACTGGGTGCTATGGTTACATGAGACTAAAATAGAGCTCTTTGGCCACGCACACCAGTGGTGGGTTTGGCGTTGAAAGAAGGATGTGTATGCAGAAAATAACCTCATACCTACTGTAGAAATATGGTGGTGGATCTTTGATGTTATGGGCCTGTTTTTACTTCCACTGGTCCTGGGGTCCTTGTTAAGGTCAACTGCATCATGAACTCTACCAAGTACCAGGACATTTTACCCAAAAACCTGTTTGCCTCTGCCAGAAGGCTAAAACTTGGCTGCAAGTGGATCTTCCAGCAAGGCAATGACCCCTAGCACACATCAAAATCCACAAATGGTTAATCAACATTTTGCAATGGCCCTCTCAGTCTCTGGACTTGAATCCCATTGAAAACCTGTGGTTTGAATTGAAGAGGGCAGTCCATAAGCGCAGACCGAAGGATATCAAGGATCTAGAAAGATTCTGTATGGAGGAATGGTCTAACATCCCTTCCAATGTGTTCTCCAATATATAATATAGAAAAAGGCTCAGTGACGTTATCCTTGCAAGGGAAGGGTGCACAAAGTACTGAAAACAAGGGTGCCAATAATTGTGACACTTAATTTTTTTAAATGAATGTGTAATTTGAGAAATGTGTAATTTTGGTTGATTTCCTTGAATCATTAATAAAGTACAATATATTCCACATGTTGGAAAATTACAATATAGCTCATTACCTGTGGTGTTTATTTTATACAGCCTTTTTAGCTCATCTTTATCAAGGGAGCCAATAATTTTGGGAGGTGCCTGTATACACATATTGTACTCTAAAGGTTTATTTAAACATTTGTATTCTTCTTAGTGATACACTGAAGCATTTTCGGACTAAACTATTTATCTCTGATTTATTCGCACCGAGTTCTTTCCATGCTAAGCAAAGCTGCCCAAAGCTGTGTCTTTAAAAAAAAAAAAAATCTGTACAGCCATCCATCACTAGCTTTAAAACGCGTCCTATGGATGTAGCTGACTATGGAATAGCAATGCTTTCACTAAGCACTGGTCCTGAAATCGGAGTGCCCTTTTCCCTTATTTGCATGAACCACATGTACAAGCTTTTTCTCTTGTATTGTCTTGACATAGTCGCATGGTTCTTCGCAGTGCTGTAGCAGTGCTTGATTTCATGGTACTCAAATTTCTCAAGTTTTTGTTTTAGTTTGTGTGTCAGTAATTGTTGACTTTCCCACACCATACTCTTTAGCAAGTTGAACAAGCGCGTTCAGCCTTTTCCAACTTCAGTAATTTTTCAGCGGGAGTAAGTACTGTCCTTTTTTCAGCCATTTTGAATTTATCTGGAATACACTTGCAGTGCTGTTAATTAGGCGATTCAGATAAAAATGGTTTGAAGTAACTGGCTTCTACTATGTGTGTAATGTAATTTATTATAGAAATTCTACATCCCCTTTCAAAATTTTCACCTTTTGTTGCCTTATTTTAAAGTGCATTAAAATAGTTTTTTTTTTGTATCTACACATCCTACCCCACAACTTCCAAGTGAAAAAATTATTCTAGAAATGTGTAGAAAATTAATTAAAAATAAAAACTGAAATAGCTTGGTTGGATAAGTGTCCACCCTCCTTGTAACAGCAATCCTAAATTAGCTCAGCTGTAACCAATCTCCTTCAAAATCACACATCAAGTTAAGTGGCCTCCACCAGTGTTAAACTGTAGTGTTTCACATGATTTCAGGATAAATTCAGCAGTTCCTGTAGGTTCCCTCTGCTGGGTAGTGCATTTCAAAGCAAAGACTCAACCATGAGCACCAAGGCACTTTCAAAAGAAATCCGGGACAAAGTTGTTGAAAGGCACAGATCAGGGGATGGGTATAAAAAAAATATCAAAGGCCTTGACTATCCCTAGGAGCACGATCCAGACGATTATTAAAGAAGCGGAAGGTGTATGGCACCACCAAGACCCTGCCTAGATCAGGGTGTCCCTCCAAGCTGGATGACCAAACAAGAAGGAGACTGATCAGAGAGGCCACCAAGAGGTAACTTTGCAAGAGCTACAGCCTTTTATGGCCAACAGTGGTCAACGTGTGCATGTGACAACAATATCTCAAGCACTCCACAAATCAGGCCTGTATGGTAGTGTGGTAAGAAGGAAGCCATTACTCAAGAAAGCCTGCCTTGAATCCCGTTTGAAGTATGGTAAAAAACACTTCTGAGATTCTGTAGCCATGTGGTCTGACGAAACTAAAATTGAACTTTTTGGCATGCAAAGCACTATGTTTGGCGCACCCAACACAGTGCATCACCTGAAGAACACCATCCCTACTGTGAAGCATGGTGGTGGCAGCATCATATTTTGGGGATGTTTCTCATCAGCAGGGACAGGGACAAATGGGTGGACCAAAGTACAGAGAAGTCCTTGAGGAAAACCTGCTGCCCTCTGCAAGAAAGCTGAAACTGGGACGGAAGTTCACCTTTCAGCACGACAACGACCTAAAGCACACAGCCATCTATGCTCCCCAAGGAACTTGACAGAGATTGAACAGTTTTGTAAAGAAGAATGGTCAAACATTGCCAAATCTAGGTGTGCAAAGTTGGTAGAGACCTATCCAAACAGACTCACAGCTATAATTAATGCCAAAGGTGCTTCCACCAAGTATTAACTCAGGGGGGTGGAGACTTATCCAATTATGATCTTTCAGTTTTGTATTTTTAATATATAATTTTTTTCTCAATAAAAACGTTTTTCCCCTTAACAGTGTGGAGTATGGTGTGCAGATAAGTGGGGAAAAAATGCTCACTTAAATGCATGAAACAGACATTGACACAACAAAATGTGAAAAAAGTTCAAGGGGGTGTAGACTTTCTATAGGCACTAATATATATATATATATATATATATATATATATATATATATATATATATATATATATATATATATAATGTGGGGGCCAAAATACACTAATCCCTGGAGCCAGCACTACACTACAGCCATCAACACCAGGTAGACACATATCTACATCAGATGAAAGGAAATGCTGATGGATTAGTTGGTGCTTATATTAGTGAGGGCCAAGTCCAATATCAGCATGAAGTTTTAACACCTACTCTCATGTAATGGAAATCATGAAGATTTGGATACATACACTACCGGTCAAAAGTTTTAGAACACCTCCATTTTTCCAGTTTTTATTGAAATTTACGCAGTATAATGTCTCAATGTAAAATGAAATTAAAGCACAGAACAAATAAACAATTGGAGATAAAAAAATAAATCATGGAATCGTTTTATTTAACAAAATTTAATCTACATTTTCTACTCAAAAGTAGCCACCTTTTGCAGATATAACAGCCGAACACACTCGTGGCATTCCTTCTACAATGGAAATCAAATATATATATATATATATATATATATATATATATATATATATATATATATATATATATATATATAAGTTCTTCCCAACACTGTTGCAGAAGTTCCCAAAAATGTGTTGCACTTGTAGGTTGCTTTGCTTTCACCCTTCTGTCCAGTTCATCCCAAACCAGCTCGATGGGGTTTAAGTCTGGAGACTGTGCTGGCCATTCCATGATTTGAAGCCTACCATCTTGTTCTTTTCTTCTAAGGTAGTTCTGACATAGCCTGGAGGTATGTTTTGGGTCATTATCTTGCTGTAGGATGAACCCCTGACCAACTAGGCGTATACCAGAGGGTATTGCATGGCGCTGCAAAATGCTGTGGTAGCCGTTTTGGTACAGGGTGCCACTCACTCTGTGCAAGTCACCGACTCTGGATCCAGCAAAAGAGCCCCAGACCATCACGCTTCCTCCTCCATGTTTGACAGTTGGTGTCATACACCGAGGAACCATCCTTTCGCCTACTCGACGACGTACAAAAACCCTGCGCGATGAACCGAAGATTTCAAATTTTGATTCATCGGTCCATAAGACCTTCTTCCAGTCTTCAGTAGTCCACTGGCAGAGTTTCATGGCCCAGGCAAGCCCCTTTTTCTTATTTTACCATCTTTGCAATGTATTTCCAACTGCCACTCGACCTGTCAAACCTGCAGCTCGAAGTCTTCCCTTCACAGTTGAAACTGAGACTTGCTTACTTCGACCAGTGTTAAGCTTTGCTTGAAGCTGTCGTCCTGGGAGCTGCCTATCACGCAAGCTGTTGACTCTCAGAAACTTATCTTCTGATTCTGTTGTGGCTTTGGGTCTGCCAGACCTCTTCCTGTCAGAGTTTTCTCCAGTTTCCAAGTGCCTTTTGATGGTGTAGGAAACTGTACTCACTGACACCTTGGCTTTCTTTGCAATTTCTCTAAGGAAAGACCTACACTTTTAAGGGTTATAATGGTCTGTCTGTCTTCATTTGTTAATTGCCTTTTTCTCGCCATTATGATAGCAATATACTACTTCCTGCAGTACAGTACTGTCCAAATAATGCTTAAGAGGGTGTAGTAACACAGTCTGTTCCAACACTCCTTTTATACAGACAGAGGGTTTGTAAGTAATAAACAAAGGTTGGGACACCAGTAGGAATTGTTAACATCAACTTTCAAGGCTTAATTTACTTCCATTGCTGCAGAACAGCTGTAAGTTGCTAACCCATTACTTGTTCCCTGAAAAAGGCCTTTTTGTATAATTCTGAAATGTACATTATTTTTCAGTTTTTGATAACCTAAACTCTAACCTCTGGCAGTTTACCGCTTACCTTTGTACCATTTCAGGTTATTCACTGGCTATGCTTAAATTTCAATAAATATTGGGGGTGTTCTAAAACTTTTGACTGGTAGTGTATGTCCAGTGACTACTGTGAATAGTGCAGCTGGCAATGAGGGAAAGACAGCCTGGACAGATAGCTGACAGGAGTAAATAGACCCCATTGGGGCTGGCAGGAGTTAGGCACCCTAGCTGGCAGTATTCCACTCTGTTTTCAAATGGAACAGGACACACCCACCAAAAGCTTCGAAGAAATTAGAGAAAAATACCCCTAGAGTTTGTGAGAGCAGGGGCGGAACATGACTCAAGGTTTGACAATACAGTTAGTGACTCAGGAAAGGAAACGGATATGAAAACAAAGAATACTTTTAAAGGACTAGCTCAAGATCTGTAGTTAGCAGACATGGAGCTTTAGGTTTGTGTCTGTGGCTGGAGCAAAGTGACAATGTTTAGGGGTTTGAAGATTCATCAAGGGAGAATGAAATGCTTGAGGGAGAAGGGACAATGGCCTCACTTTTTTTTCACATAGTCAAGTCAGTTGAATGAAATCCAGCGACAGGAAGCAAACTAGTTTGCAGGATATCAGCACCCCTGTCATAGATGAGTGGAGGACCTGCATGAAAACAACTAGTGATGAACCTAATGAACCCGGTCAGATGAACCAGTGCAAGAGAGAAAAGAACCTCAATGGGCACAAGCCTGGAGTTAAATGGCCAAGAGCTTCTGAGAAAACAGTGTGGGACACAGTAAACACAGATCTCTAGTATGCGTTGGAAAGCTATAGTATACCATCTATGCATATGGAAGCGAGAAGTTTGGAGTTGAAAAAAGAAAAGGAGAAAGTACAAGCTATTCCTGTAAAGTCTAGACGGCAGCAGGAGATTGATCGCTTAAAGGAGGCAGCTGAGGAAGCAATGGAGGAGAGTAGAACAAAGTCAGAAGGAGGCATTCAATCTATTACAAAGGGTCATAAAAGATAAGCTTGCAACATTGTGCACAGCTGAGCGCCTATGGAAATGCTACAAAAAGGAGCGTGCGAGAACTAACTTTTATAAAGACCCATTCAAATTTGCAAAGAGAGCTGGAGAGATATCTCAAGGAAACATACACAGATTAAAAAAGACAGGTGCCTATGCCGATTCCTTCAGACATTCCACCTATCAATTCACCATAATACCAAATGGAGGACTGCACACACAAGTAGAAAGAAGTAGAGCAAGCTGTGAAAAAGGCAATGGCGTCATCATCTCCTGGGCCTAATGGAGTTCTGTACAGAGTGTACAAGAGTGTGGAATCCTGTGGAAATTGATGAAAGTAGCATGGGAAAAACAGGTTGTACCAAGAGCATGGCGCCAAGCAGATGGGGTCTTTATATCCAAAGAAAAAGATTCTACAAATATCGGTCAGTTTCACCCCATTTCCCTGTTAAGCGTGGAAGGCAAGATTTTCTTCAGCACTGTTGCTCAGAGATTGTCAGCTTACCTACTGAAGAACTGCTTCATTGACACTTAAGTACAGAAAGCCAGTATTCCAGGTTTCGTAGGATGCTTAGAGCACATCAGTGTGATCTGGCAGCATATTCAAACAGCCAAAAAGGAGAGGAAGGAGCTCCATGTGACATTCCTGGATTTCGGTATCACCACATCAACTTCTTCGGGCAGCATTTGATTTTTTTAGTGTACCGAGGACAATAAAACTTAGTGAAAGCCTACTTCGAATATTTGCAATTTTGTTTTACAGTTTCAGAATTCACCACTACATGGCAATGTCTACAAATTGGAATAATGGCAGGATGCACCATTTCTCCACTGGCTTTTACCATGGCAATGGAAGTAATTACTAGGGCGTCAAAATGGGTAGTGGGAGGAGATTGCTTGGCTTCTTGAATGTGACCGACACTAATTAGAGCATACATGGATAACATGACAATCATGACTGCAACAGTAGCCTGCAATAATCGGCATTGGGCAAACTATCAATAACATTGAACGGTACCAAATGCAATTCAAGCCCACTAAGTCAAGGAGCATCTCTATAATTAGAGGTAAAGTAGTGGATAAGAAGTTTTACATTAACGGCGAGGCAATACCAACAGTGGCCGAGATGCCTGTGAAAAGTCTTGGGTGATGGTAAGATGGGGACCTAAAGGACACAGTTCATGTGGGAGAAGTGAGGCAACAAGCAGTGCAAGGGTTGAAGAGCACAGGCAGCAGCTCTTTACTGAGCTCTTTACTCTGATGCTTTCACTTTGGTCTACTGCCAAGTCTACTCACTGTACATGAGGTTTCCTTAACAACAGTAGAGAAGCTGGAAGCTTAAACAGTTAATGTCAATACATCAGGAAATGGTTCCACGAGTTCCATGCTGCCTGAGCAGACTGGGACTTTAAAGGGATGCTGCAGCTGCCAGTCTCAGCTCTAACTGAGGAATTTAAGTGTGCTAAGATTCAACTGGAAATTACATTGGTAGAGTCACAAGATGAATGTGAGAGGGAGGCAGTACCTGTGTTGAAAACTGGAAGAAAGTGGGTGGCAAAAGACGCTGTGGAAGATGCAAAGTCTGCCCTTTGAATCTGTAATATCAGGGGGCAAGCACAGCGTGGAAGAGGAGGCCTTGGTCTCAGTTCAGCTCCTCCTACATGGCACAAAGCAGCCCCAGCTCAAAGGAGAAAGACAGTAATCAACAAGGTGCAAAAGCACGAAAGGATGAGGTGCGTAAAGGCAGTTTCCCAGGCCAAGCAGGGAGAACGGATGAGATGGGAAAGTGGAACACCACAAGATCGGCCGACGAGATCTATGGACAATGAAACAGAGCAGGATCAGTTTCCTCATCAGGGCAACATATGATGTTCTCCCATCACCACAGAACCTTAATCTATGGGTAGAAGAGGATCTGTGGTGTCCTTTGTGTTCATCACCAGCTAGATTTAAGGCACATTTTGACAGGATGTAAGGCGAGTCTTAGCCAAGGACGGTTTACTTGGCGCCATGACCAGGTGCTGCGATGTTTGGCCACCAATTCCAGCAATAAATGACACATGAAAAATAACATTTCTCCTTCCAGGGAAGCAACCGCCAAGAAAAGGTATTAAAATCAAAACTCGTCTAGGACAACTGGAAGCTGCTAGAGACTGCAAAATACTGGAGATGTTGGACAACAGCTTATTTTCCCACCACTAACCTTTGACACAATATTGTATTGTGGTCTAGATCAGCACGCAGAGGCAATCTCTTAATTATTGAATTAGTTCCTAATTAAATATTCTGTAATTAAACTGGACAGATAGAGAGGCTTTACGTCTTTTAAAAGACTTAACTGCACTCATTTACAACTAGTGTAGTGTCTTATGTAAATAACACAGGGATGTCAATGTTCTATAAAATAATCAGTCAAATAACATTATACAACATATTAACCTATTTACTGCCAAGCATGCATCTCTGTGCAAAGTTTGGTTCACTCGGCATGGTTCCGTACTTTTTAAAAGGTTTTAAAAGGGACCTGAGCCTCAACACAAACACAGCCAATGGTGTATCCAGGAAAACAGTGCAGGCAATCTAGCATAACTAGTGCCTGTAAAAGGGTATTGTTATTATCCCACATTGCCCCCTCAGCAATAATGTAAGTGTGCTTTCTGAATACAAGCCAAAGGAAACATCACCTCTTTTTTCTTCTTCTGTGGGCCAAAACAATCCTTCCTCTCAACTCTGTTCAAACACAACGTTACTCTGCACATGGGACAATAAACTGATAATTTATTACTTCCTGCATTTTGCTTTAGACCTCTCTAGTTATATTTCTTTTTAATAGTTTACCACAATACAGTTTTTAATTAAGTGATTTAGGCAACGCTTGTTAATTATTGGCACATTCCTACTTTATTTTGAAAGTTATTTCCTTTCACAGTTAAAAATAACAATACAGTTTAATTTATTGGTTAAAATATGTAGTTTTATTTATTTTACAATTTTTTTTCTAATCATAGGTAAATTACCAAAATATGGCATTTATTTACTTTCTCATTTGAAATGCAACATATTTGTTTTAGATAAAACATTGTTTATTTTTTCCTGTTTTTGATCCAAATTGATGTTACTATGCTATTTCTCAGTTTTTCTACACTTGTGAATCATATTCAATTATGTTGCCTCATTTATAACTACATAGATAATTCAAAATTAGCAGCCACACACCATATAATCTAAAACTCAGTTAATATAACAAATTACCACAGCAAAATATGCATATAGGTAAGGTTTCTCTTTATATGTATATAAAAAAGGCAAAACAACAACACAGCACCACAACCAGTTCAGGGTATATATTTTCATAAAGAACAGGTGTGTGTGTGTGTGTGTGTGTGTGTGTGTGTGTGTGTATTTATTAGTATTTTGTGTAGCTGAGGTTTAAATAATTGAATAGCATTAAATAACACCAGGATGTAACATAGTGTGTGATTTAAGGCAGATTGAAGGACTCGTCCCACAGTCCTTTTTGCAATCCTCAAAACAAAAATTGCTTAAATAATCTTTTGTTGTTTAGCTCTAAGCTATACAGTAAATGCATTTTGAAAAATACGCAAGCCATTTTTTTACTGCATCTATTGCAACAGTATATTCCAAAAAATAAACAAACCCTCTTTGTTGTAAAATACACAATAAACTCTTCTGTATACAACCAGAAAATAACTTGTTAAAAGGAAAAAAATACAAGTACAGAAAAAAGGGGAAATGGAAAGATACACGAAATGGAAATTCAATTTTCACTGCCTTTCCTCAACTAATTATTAAATGAATGACTCCATGAATTTACCAAGAAACTTTTTTGAACCATCAAATCATGTTAAAAATAACCAGTTTTAATACTAAGACATGACAGGCATCTCCATCACCTGCCCTCATTATAAGCTTACACCTTCATGACTAACAACAACAATCCTCTTAAAATCACCTTCATTATAACTCAGATCTCATTATAAAATGCTGGGTTCCCAAGGATAGTGCTAAAAGAAAGGAAAAGTGTATAAATAATGAAGGAGCCACTTGATCCAGTTTCAAAGTTATTCATCCTAATCATGAATATTAAACAAATTCTCTGGTAAAGGTGTTTTATGTTTTAAGTTCAAATGCAGTACAACTATTTTCCTCACTGGTTTATATTGTTATGCTTTTTTTTTTTTTTTAATACTTCAATTGAATATTTATTTTTTGATTATTATTATTATTTATTTTTTAATGTGGAAAATCTAACTTCATGGTGTATTAAGCGGTACTTTCAAAGAAATATAAAATTAAATATAATAGACTTAAACAGAAATATGAGAAAGGGGAGGTAGGGAGTGGGGGCCAACATTAATTGGGGTCTAATAATTGATCTAAACTAAACTGTGGTGGATCTAATTTATGCCAGTTTAAAACATACAATTAGGGCTTTTTGTCTTATAAATCAGACATTTAATAGGCTACATATACAATGATAATAGAGGTAGCACACTGACTGTAGCGCTGCTTACTGAAAAAAAGTGCATTTCCATAAATCTAGAAAACTG
Source organism: Polyodon spathula (assembly GCF_017654505.1). Lineage (NCBI taxonomy): Eukaryota > Metazoa > Chordata > Actinopteri > Acipenseriformes > Polyodontidae > Polyodon > Polyodon spathula. The sequence goes on from NC_054541.1 coordinate 40,389,580, forward strand.
TAGTACAACAACATAAAAATCCTAAAAAAAAAAAAAAAAGGACATCTCATGCTAGGTGCCATAAATTGTAAACCTAGCCATAGTTCACTTCTAAATCTTTAGTGTATTTCTGTGTGTAAAAAACTTCAGAGAAAGTCTTCTTACTCTTGATTTAAATGATGGCAGTATTTAGATGTGCCACCATTTAGATCAATTATATACGTAGCCCTAGTATCTTTAATTCTCGGATCCACAGATTTTGTGTGCGGAATCCGACTGCTAACGAGTGTCTAGAGTTTCCCCACATACCTTCCGGGGATGATCCGGGCTTTTCAGAGTTTATGGAGCTGACTTTGCTCTTTTTGCTACTATTGCTGCTCACAGACAGGCTGGACTGTAGTTTTCTGTGCATTTTCTGGGAAACAGGAGCCGAGAGTTTTCTGTGGTCTGCACTTGCATATGTGACCCCGTTGTGAACTCCATTTTCATCACTCAGACCTGCGTGGCCATTTTGCAGCTTGCCAGTTTTTTCCTCACTCTGTTCCAGTGCTGAAGCAATTGGCTGAGGCAGGGCTTGAGGTTGGGCTGAAGAAGAAGAAACACAAAAAGTTTAGATAATGTTATAATCAAATTATCAAGACTGTTTTTAAAACAATTGAAGCCCTTTAAAATAGCACTGCTGTTTAAGATTCATAATTGCCGTTTTGGCTGCTGACCAGATTAAAAGATCAAGATTGTACAGAAACATATCTATACAGTATATACATATAACCAATATGTTTTGTCACACTCCCCTGTTAAATAACAAATATTCCTGAAAAATAATTATACTTTTTTAAATATATACTATTCTAATCACATATAGCTTTCAGAAAAAAAAAAAAAAAAAAAAATTAAGTTTGCATGGAAGAAAACTATAATAATTATTATTATTCAAACTCGTGGCTTTTGTGATCAATGACTACATTTTTGTTGTTCTGCATCATCCCTGAACACAAGTTTATCAGTTTGGAAATTCAAAACTGAGCTAACATTTGTCATTACTTGGATGTATATTAAAAGGTGTCAGATTTGTATATATAGAAAAAACTTTTACTTGTCCTTTTAAAATAGAGGTAATAGTTGAGCTGGTAAATTATGAACAAGATTCAATTCCATCTCTCACTTAATCATTGGATTTTGATTATCTTTTGAAAATCAATATGATCTCATGTCTTTTTAGCATGTGCTATGGCAGGGAATTACATCTCTGCTATACTCTTTTTCAATGATTAGTTGAACATAAAAGAAAACATCTAAACACCTCTCGCTTAAAATGTTTCAATAAGGTTTTGTTAACAAATTCATGCATTTCACTAATATTTTTATTTAAAAAAAACCACATATTAAAAGCTATGCATATCACACCTGGAACACGGTGTTCTTATGAAACTATCTGTTGTCTTACTTGGCATTTTACAATATATTTATTCAAAGCAATCATTCTTTAAAGTACATGATCACTGTCTCAGTAGTCTTTGTTCACATGTATAACCAACAATCGTATGAGAACGTAGATTGCATTTGCACTTGTACTGCATTCAGGTGTATTAGAGAAACCCTCCTCCTCCAGCTAATGATGCAGTCCTTTCACACTGCCTTACCGCAGCTCTTATTCTTCCAATCTTTACATGTGACAGCTCTGAAAAGCCAACCACAGACCATCTGATAAAATGGAACAGTGGCATTTTCAGAAGTGAAACTTGTGCACATTCAGCTCTACTGGGAACCCAATGTTACGTTCCATCTGCATTATAAAAGATACAATGGAACATATATGATGTGAGTCCTTCTGAATTATTCATTTTTTTTTTTGTATATTGAAGGGTTTTTTTTTTTTTTTTTTTTTTTTACAAGCTCTGCATTTTGCAGTGCATCATACACAGTATCAGGTAAGTACAGCATTTAACAGATCTATATTTATGAAAGTGACATTTTGCAAGATACCTGAACTTTCTGAATACATTACATCACACTACATAGTTGTGTCTATCACCACATGCCATTATTGAATTAAATCTAGCCCCACCACTTTAGCAAGGCGTTACACAGGATGCATCTGATAAGCACGCATATTTTATCCTAAAAATAGCTTTGCAAATCTTTCTCTAAAAGCCTTTGACCTGTACATTTGACCACAGTTTAAATGTTTCAAATTACTCCTCTGTTCAAGTCCTTTTTCTGTTATATAAATTTAAAATAGCTAATTCCACATATTTACATTTAAATAATGTATTAAAATGATTGTGTTTTTTTAAAACATACCATACTATAAAACAGGGGTTCCCAAACTGTGGTCCGAAGGAGCAATGACATTCTATGAAAAATAAAGTGTAGCAAGGGAGTAGAAATTCACAAATCAGAGCTAACAGATTGCCTATCTGACAATAGGGCAGTGTTAAGGTCATATGATCGCTCTGCTGGCAGATGTAAACCTTGTGTTCAGTATTAATAAAACTTACAGTATGCCGAATCTGCTACCAAAGAATACGTTTTGCAAAGTATAAAAGAACAAAAAAGGCAGCTACAGGAGTTTGAATGCATTTGCACCATGAGCTCAGTTTTGAGGTGGTGGAATGGGCTTTTACTTTTGTAGAAACATTTTCATACTAACTTTTGTACTTGATAACATTCATTTAAACATTTCATTTGATGCCTATGATGAATACGTTTCTGTGACTAATTAGCTATTAACATTTAAAATAGAGTACTTCGATGTATGTTTCAATATTAACTAAATCAAGTTATTAATCAAACCGATAAGTACTGTTACATAACAGCAATTGATTTATTAAAATGTTTGGATATACTTCATTTTATTGATTACTGTCTTGTTCACAGTCATCTTGAAATAAAGCTAGAATGTTTTGCTGGAAAATAAAATAAACCAAATTTCGCTGCAGATGGATTTATTTTCATAAGTGTTCTTTTGGGTAAGCTCTGATTTTTTGGGGGGAGGGGTGTTGATGAATGTGAGTTTGAATTTTGAATTTGGTTGTACAGACTCGAGGCAAAAAAAGTAACTTATGCAAGGCTCTCGTTTCCTTCTGTAGTGTGCGCATTCATATTTTCTGTGCTTGACAGTTCAGCTTGAGAGGTAACGTATGGACGTTTTAGTTACACAGTGTTCAGAAATTAGGATTTAAGAGTCATGTTTTTTGTGCACATTGTACTGGTTTTACTCAAAAGTGATTCCTGTTCAGGTATTTATGAATGGGAATAATGCATTTTCTTGTTTGATGACCATGAAAAATAACTGTATTTCTAAAATTTTTAATTATACAAAGATACCTAATTTAAAGGTTTGATAAACATCTGTTTAGTTTTTGCAATTTATATTATTTACTAAAATGAAAATGTTTCAAAAAAATGTATTTTCACTCAGTGCATGTTCTGTGTGATTTCCATCTTTCACAATATTTATTCAAATCAATAAAGGTCCGTTTAGATTAGGTTTACTTATACTGTTACAGGTTTAAACATCTAACATGTTTTTAATTTGACATTTTCCGAAGGAGTGCTAAGTGGGCCACAGTGCCTAATGCAGCTGAACAGGTAAAAATGTTTGGGAACCCCTGCTATAAAAGACAAAATAAAAAACTTGATCTGAACTGTGATTTGATCCAAAGCAGGAATCACAACCACCACTGTAATTCCACGTGACTGTCACTGGTTCGTGGAGTGTGTGTGTGTGCCTGGAAGAAATCAGATGCGACGCAAAGCCGGACACGCGTTGCTAAGCGACCAGCTAAGCAGGAGGCTCGCCCTGCGCTAAGCTGATCGGGAGTTCCGGATTGGCTTGGGGGCGTGCCCGGGGAAGCTCAGGGTGATTGCAATGCCACTGACTCACAGACGTGAGTTTGTTGACATCAAGGACGTGAACGTCCGCTCTGGAGGAGCTACTACCACGGAACCCTTTAACTGCAAGACGGTGTCTGTGAAGGCGAATGCCCAGCCAGGACTGTTGGAACGGCCTGGAGTCACTGGGAGGCCAGGACTTCGGAAGCAACAGAACAGAAGTAGGTCAGCTTAGAGGATGTGGATCCCAAAACATTATAGAGAGGGTTACCGTAGAGCAGTAGGTTCAGTAAGCAGGACATTCCTTTTAGTGGGACCAGCACTCGTCATTTTGTGTGGCAAACTTTTATTTTTAGCTGTTTTGTTTTGGTTTCTTTATTAAATGTGACACTAGGGTTACCATTGTTGGTACCCTAGTGTCAGTACACTAGAAGTGGCTTATCAACACCAGTGCTCCGTCTGTGTCAGTATTTTCCAGTGACTACAAACACATGCAACACATTCCGATGCTTAATGTTCATATTAGTATTTATTAAACCATGTCATAATATCTTTATCTTTATATAGCGCCTTTCATAGTGGACCACCATCACAAAGCACTTTACAAAGGTAGGCTGTGAACTGTGCATTATATGCAGAGTCACTTACAACAGGACATTGATTTAACATCTCATCCGCAGGACGTAGCACAAAGAGGTTAAGTGACTTGCTCAGGGGCAGACAGTGAGTCAGTCATTGGGGTAGGTGGGATTTGAAGCTCTGACCTTCTGGTTACAAGCCCTGGACTTTAACTGTAACAACCACTGGACCACACTGCCTCCTTAAACTGTAAACATCCCTAAACCAAGTCATGTGTAGTATGAGACAAGAAAATAAGATTCTAATCGTAAGTACAATGGTAGATTACTGAAACTGAATTTTAAATTGCAGTACAGCTACAATGTTAACCGTATCCATGTCAAACACAAAATGCAAATTTGATATTTTACATCTTCCGAGGAAGATCTCAATGCCAACTTTTATATTTGGAGATTTTAAAACACTACTTGCATGTATAAAGCTTATTATCCTCTTTGGAAGCTCCATTATTTAAAGCAGATGTCTTTTTGAGTTTCAAGACCACCTGCAAACCTCCATGTATTCATTTGCTGTCTGCATGCCTAACCATTTACTAATTTAACAAACCGTTTTAAGTCAATATCCTGAACGAAGCGTGCAGCACACTCCTTGACCAGCACAGCAGAAGCCACACAAACCTTTTGCTACATCACCTGCAACCCAGGAAAACAAAGCTTGAAAATTAAAAATGGCCTCCTGCATTTAAATTATGGAAATTACAGCGAGAGTAATTTTATGCTCAGCTGCTCCGGCCACAAGTTTTATTTAGACAGACGGATAGATTTTTTTGAAGATACTAATGGATATTTTATTTACTTATTTATTTATAAACTATGAAAAAACCCACATTGGTACTCTAATACTGCATTTTGAAAGCCATTTTAAAACACACACATTAGACATTTTTACAATCATCCCCAGGAACTGAATGTTTAATTAAAAATTGTACATCTGAATGACACAAGAAAAAAATATATATATAGATAAAATCATTCATCACCACAGGGGACAGAAACATCGGTGTAACTGATTAAGAACTCGACTAAAAGAAAGAGCTGGTGCTAGCAGCACTGAGATATTGACTGCAGTAGTGCTAAAGGGATATGAAAAATATGTTTTAAAGAATGCTTCAATTCTTTAAAACAATTTTTTTTTTTTTAACTTTCTAGAAGACATTTCCTTGCTACTGTTTAAAAGACGACAAAACTATAAAAATGAATCACTGGTTCACAAAATGTGTCTCCAGGTTTACAGAGGTTTCAGAACCATGCTGTGTAAAGGAGAAACAAAAATAGGCTGGCAGCAAACAATTCCCTTTCCTGTTCTGGCAAGTCAAGAAAATATAAATAGCTATATGGAAACCACTACATAACCCTCACAACATGCTTTCTAAATAACCTTACAAATGTCCTAAATATTCCAGTAAACAACAGCTATCAAGATATTATCCAAATCTGGATCCAATTAACTTTTTGGCACCATTATCCAGATAGAGAATTTATTGTACAGTCTTACTAATGTGGCAAGGTGGGGGAATGGAGAGAAAAGTGCATATGTATGCACGGGTGAGTTGTGGTTGGCAGGGAAAAAGCAATCCTGCCTTAACTAGTCCTTACCTGGAATGTTGTTGAGGTATAAATCGGGTAATTGGCAATCAATCAAGCCTCAGCCACATGGCACACAAGTTGGCCTTTGTTCCCAGTATGAAGAGGTGTTGGAGTAGAGAGGCTGTCTGTGTGAAACCTGGATGATAAGTGTGCAGCATGAGAAGAGACATGTGTGGTCAAAGTAAATTTAAAGGTACTGTGTGAACCTTGGTGTGTAATAAGTGTTTTTTGTTGAACCGCGAAACAACTTAGGGAGTTAGTGTTTTGTTTTATTATTTTGTGAATAATAAAATTGCACACAAGTGCTAAAAACTTACAGTTTCTATGTCTGGGTCACTGAGTGCAAACCAGCACTAGCCAGTGCTATATCACACTAAATAGAATAACTTTAGACAGTGGCAAATTGTCCATTACCTAATTTTACAATTTGGGATCTGCAATAACACAAACTAATATTTGTGTGGTTCTGAGGCAATTGCTGTAGTTCTACCTGTAGCAGAACCTACTTAAACTTTTGCAGCTTTACTCCCTAATCCACATACTTTACAGACAAAATAAACACAGTTTTTCACCATTCACCACAACCTGCCAACTTATGTTTTGTTTCAGCTCCTCCACCTGAAATGTACTTTATTTATTGGCCTTCGTTTCAAGGCAACAAAGGTGCCAAGGAAAGCTTTTTTTTTGTTTGTTTGTTTCAAAGAGATCGATCAAGCTCAGAGAATTACATGATAAATTAATGAAATTCAATGCTGTAGAGAACATTGGCAGCCTGTTCTACTTGTCGCAAAGTTTTTCTCTCAATCATTACATCACATACATACATTGGTATCAGCTGCTGTAGAGTCATATCTTTAAAACTTCACAGCAAACATAGCTAACGTTTCTTCAAAGAAGACCTATGGGTCGAAACGTGTTCGCTATGAAATTTTAAAAGATCTGAAATAAAGACTATTGCTTTTATTTAACTCTATGTGGATATGTACTTGATTTGAACAGCAGTTGCTGTCTTTTTCCCCTTTCGCTGTAGTTGTCCACTGGAGGACATTTTTGCATGAATTAGTGCTGGGAGGAACACAGGATTTTCATGTTCGGATATTCACTCAATTTAAATATTTGTTCATTTTTGAAAAAGTAATAAAAGCCATTATATTGCTCTGAAAGCATTCAGAGACAGCACAGAAGCACGGGCAGGGGGGCGTGGCAGTGGCCCGTGTGTGTGCCTTTATTTTACAGCATGACGTTACAATATGTAACACGTTAAAACATATCCCAGGAGTAAAGAATAAGTTGTGTAGGACTTGCTTTATCCCAGTGAATTAACTACAAAGCAAAAGGATGCCAAATAGCAATTCAAGTTAAACATTGTTTTGTTTTTTCCAGAAATAAATAGTACATAAAGTTGACAACAAACTATTTCATTTTTTTCATTCCTTGCCATTGTCATTTCTTCACAGTAACCAGCAGCCAGACACATTTTCATAAAGTACAGTAGTAACATAAGGTTTACTTGTGCCTTTTTGTAGCTGAACAAGCAAACAAAAACTGAAACTTAACGTTAAACACTTCAAATGTGGAAATGGCGTTGTATAGTGAAGGGGAAAAAACCCACCAGTTTGGTTCTCATTTATTACATTCTACATAACTGAAGGTCACAACAAAATATATAGATAGATCTATCTAATATACAGTCTATACAAAAATCATCTTTAAATCTGTTTAAGTTAGGCATTTCAGGATGAAGTGCTTGGCTTTTTTGTCCCATGACATTCTGACTCGCTTTAAAGCAGTACAACGCATTTTTGTCCCAGATGGCCTTCCATACAGATCACTGTGCATGCGCACACATAATCTGGTTTGTTTACTATTTGCTGTCTAAAACTTTTAAATAGAAACTCAGGAGCTGCTGTATTATTCATCTCACATACCACACATAGCTCTTTTTCAGTTGAATTCAGCTGCTGAATTGCAAGCTTGAATAAAAGCAATAAAACCACAGAAAAAAAAAATGCCACGTCTGTCGAGAGCAGACCCTTCGTACAATCGGCATGTTGGAGGCTGGACTAGGGCAGCGCACTGTGGCTCGCCGTCTTGGGTGCTCACAGCCAGCAATTTCAAACCTGGTGAGACGGAATAACCAGACACACACTGTCAATGACAGGCCACGAACTGGGAGACCAAGAGTCACAACACCTGCCCAAGACTGACAGATAATTTTGTAGCATCTTCGTGACGTCAATTGTTAAATCAGCACTATAAAAAATTCACTGCACCTGCTCTAAAATAGTTTGTCATTTTCCAATCACATCTAGTGAATTTTATTCAAATATGAGGGATGTTTCTTTTGATGCTCAAATAGAAGTGATAAGTTTCTTTTGATGCTCAGTATATTTAGAAATACTAAACTAAAACAGAATAATTTCAAATGACAAACATTGACTAAAATGTTTCTTTTAATATTTCTTAATTCAGCACTATTAAGTGTTTTATAATTATGGATGACACTGAGGTGTAGACCAGTCTTTTTGGCTAGTGAAGGACTGCACACTCACCTCACTTGTAGCTGAGCAGGATCATCAGAGGTAAAAGATTACAGCACAAGCGTGTCCTCAAAACATGTTGTATTTTACACAATGCAAATGTCATGTCAAACGAGAGGGCATGATGAATGGAAATAAATATTTTAAATTCTCTCTGGCACCAAGATACATTTTAGTCCATGAATAAGTACCCTTTTGCTAACACCCAAAAGACATTTTCCACACACACTATAAACTGGATCTAGGCCATCTGCTTGTTATAACATGCGGGGGTGAATTAATAAATACTATAAATTTACATCTGTCCTGTCACCCTGCACCTGTTCCATGTATGACTCCACCTAGTTTGTGCCTGTTGTTTTTAGTATGCATAAATATGTTTTGTTTAGGTTAGGTGCTAAAAAAAAAAAAAAAAAAAAACAGGAATACATTTTCTTAATATATACAAATTTAAATTCAAGAACTCAAGTTGGTATGCTGATTATCTGTAGCGTAGATATAAATTAGAACACCTCCCATATTATTATACACTCTGTATAGATTCATAAAAAAAGAGCAAAATCAAACAGACATTATTTGAATTACATACATTTTCTTCAAAAGTATCTCCTCCCAAAAAAGAAAAAAGGAGATCCATTTGACCAGCATCATTTTATAACCCAAAGCAGTCTTCTTTAAAATCTAGGTTGTGCACATTTCCAACTAAATCTGGGGAAAAAAAAATAAAAAATCTGTGTGATGTTAAGACAGTTCCATGTCTTTACCTCTTATTTATATTTCCACCAGATGTTTTAAAATATTTTTTAACTGAACAATGTGACCAAACCCCTGTGTATTGTAAGCAGACGTGTGTTCACAATGGAAGACCAGAGGTCTGCCACGAGCATCTTAGGTTTTGACAGTATCTTGGACAGGATGTCAAGAAAACAATAAATTGACAAGTACAATTTTCCAGGATCACTTTCTGCAGCCTCAAAACACATGGGCAGCACATCCTTCTGATACAACTCCACACAAGTCTGGCCCATTTCTTGACAAGTACCATGGGACTTGTGGTCTTGGTTTTTGGCTGGGCAGACCTTTTACTTCAGCTATTGTTTTTCAAATTAAAAATGAAAGAAAGGAACATGTAAGAAGTCCCTTAAAAGAAGTATACCATCAAAACAAATCCACATAATTAGCAAAAACAGTTTTTTTTGTTTTTGTTTTTTTTTAAGCCAATGCATATTACAACATCCATATATTTTATTTATTTACATTTTTATAGGACCTTTAGCAAAGGCACTTTACAAGTTTAAACAAAAATGGTACAAACCAAGAAAAATGTATGAAGAAAGAATGTAAGTTTATTGGGCTGCGGTGGGGAGATACAGATTTGTTGCTTAACCCTTTGCGGTCCTATGTCGGAAAAGGTCCGACATTACAATTTCCCCTTTCCGGTCTGATGTCGGACCCTGTGCAACATCAAAAAGATGTCAGACACAGGTTTCTGGTTGTTTTTTCTCCGGAAAAAGCCAAGAAAACCTTTCAATGGCTGAGAGAGACCGAAACCAAAAATGGACAATCTGAGCAATACAGAGGCCCTGCACCAAAGACCCAACACAGACATTTAAAAAAAAAAAAAAAAAGAATATCACAAACATTTACAGAGCTTTTTGAGATGTTATAGTAATAAAATAATGACTTGGATCGCATCATTGATGAGTTTGGTGATAAAATGAGTGATCAGGGGAGGGTTTATCAGTATGCATGACTATGAAGAGGTATGTGATAAATACAGCGAACAAGGGGTGGGGCTTGGCTGGAGATGCAGTATTAAGTTAATTATTGATATGCAGTGCCTTTTAAACCTGCTTTACTGTGAAAAAAAAAAAAACTTAAAACAGTGTGTGAACATAAATTGGACCTGACACGCCTGACAGGCGCAGAATAAATGGACCGTTAAGGGTTAAATGAAAGCAGAGGGCCAGAGGCTAGGTCAGGGTCAGGCAAGTAGGGTCATAACAGGAGGTCAGGTGCCAAGTTTATCAGTAGGATGGGCTAGGAAGAACAGATATGTTTTGAGGGAGAAACGAAACTACACAGTGAAGGGGAGCAAGAAGGGAAAAAGAACAGGATTGGGCACAGTGCGAGGGTGGGACAGAGAGGGACAATAGGGATTGGGAGCGTCAGGGATGTGGGGGGGGGGGGGGGGGGGGGGGGGGGGGGGGGGGGGGGGGGACATTGTAGGTGATCAGTGCAGCCAGAGAAGGTGGGGCAAGACCATGGAGAGATTTGTACACAAAGATAAGACAGGGAGCCAGTGTAGCTGGAGGGGGAGAGGGGAGGTATGGAAGGAACAGGGGAAGTTTAACATAATACAGGTAGAGGCATTCTGAATTTGTCGTAATGGTGTAAAAGCGTAAGAGGGGAGGCGAAGGAGGAGGGAGTTACAGTAGTCAAGACAGGTGAAGATGAGAGAGTGGACCAGGAGTTTAGTAGCAGAAAAGGAAATGGAGGGGCATATCTTGCGGATGTTGAATAGGTGGAAACGGCAGGTGTGAGTTATGGCCGAGATGGGGTGGAAAGTTCTATGCGTTTCTGAACAGGTCATAGGCCGCCCGGAAAATAATGTACTTATAAAATCCCCACAAGTTTAGGGGACACGTCTCTTGTCTAGGAGATAAAGGATGTTACTTCTTGTAATCTGTCCACAGATGATAAGCTCTTCAGATTCATCTTGTTAAGCTCGGAAGACATGCAGCCAGCCCACCCTATCCATTATAGAGTCCTCAAACCAGCCTCAGCTGATGAATGGCCCATGTTGACAGTAAGTTAAAAGATACACCCCTTGCTAACAATAATATGGACACCCCTGACTAGCCTTTAAACTAACCTTGTTCTACTGTAGATTAGGTGCACAGTATCTGTGTACTGGTGAGTAATGACCTTTCAAGATGTGATGTGTTCAGCAGAGTCACGAGAAGCCACATTTAACAGGACAGAGGCATGGCCACTAGTTTCTGTTTTTTCTGGGGTTTTTTTTCCTTAAAAAACAGTGTTGTGAAGAGACACAACTGTTTCGCTATACAAAAAGAAATTAGAAAAATATCAGCGCACCCTAAATAATTTTCTGCCAGCAAATGACAACAGGACTGCAGATTTCCACTTGGAATTCAAACCTGTCACTCAAATTATAACAGTATCTCTAACTTAACACTGTATAGGTTAGTTTAACAAGTTACAAAAATACAACACAATACAAAAGTGCAATTTGTTAGTGTTTATTCAAGTCATTTGCATATTTCCAGTTGAAAATTGATTATAAAGCCGATTGAGTGAACAATGGTATTTATGATGAAACAGACAACGATGCGACTTAAGTGGGACACTAACTTCATGTACACCGTACCTTACTACTGAAACTACAGACGATAGGATTTCATTAGATTGGACTGGTTAATGCATAATCAGAATTTGTAATAACGGCAGTCTCACCATTTTTCAGAAAAGATACAGTATGTGACATGTTTATATAGTACTATTGCAGTACTTAGTCTTTTGATGAAGTTTTCACTCAATAAACTAACAGTCAATATTAATCAGCTGTACATGCTATGGACTACTTTTAATTCTTTATGACAATCATTTAAATGTGGTTCTTTAAATGCAACCTTCTGCAGAGATCTGACACACAACAGGGCTATTAATATTCTAAGCATCACTTTCTCTTGATAACAATGACAAAGAATGTACGGCTGCCAGGATTTACTAATTTCAAATTTGCCATTTTTGCTGCTGATTGAGTGGAAAAAATAACCCCTTTGGACTTCCCAGTTCAGGTTAATTACATTTTACAAAGAGGAAGCAAACTTAAACCTGAAGCTTGATTTTTATGACCTCAACCTTTCAGCAATTTGCAAGTTCTCACCAATTATATTCTGATTTTCAAACAGAAAATTTGTGTGATTAATAATTCTGCCTAGAATTCAAGTATTATAATATCTGATGAGCAGCAATTTTCTTTTAATGCAAAATATTTTGCCAAAGCATACCCATATTAATGCTGTGAATTAGAATACATTTAACATGTCATACAAACAAGGATATATTAATATGATAAATGCAACACAATGTAACCACTACACTGCTATACTGAAGTATCGGACCATCAAGAAAAACTAGACTCAGGTGCTATATTGATAAGTATCAAAAGAAAATCTCCAGAGGTTGTTTTCCAACATGTTCGTTTGTAGTGATCCTGAAAAAGGTTAACGATTTTAAATCTAAAAAACAGGTTTTTTGTTTTTTTTTTGTTTTTTGTTTGGAAGCCTAAGACAAGGTCCAAAGTGTTTGATAGGGGTCTTTTGAGCACACACATTCAAGATTCAATTAGATTAAACAGTTTCTCTATTATTAGGTACAGAAAATGAGAGCAATATAAATGAGGTGACCCAAAAGTTGCCGTTAAGATGGTGAACGCCAGGGGGTCCTGAGTGGCTCATCCAGTTAAAGCCTTGCCGCTGGGAGAATGCAGGATGAGTCAAACAGCATGGATGGTGCCAATTCGCGTCCAGGCTGTGTAAAGAGGTCGAACTATGCCCCAGGTCCCAGGTCTTAGGTCCCAGGGTGGGGGAGGGGAAACCAGCAGGGATTGTTTCTCCTCATCGCGCAACAGTGAACAATACTGGCCAGACACCAAACACATTCAGAGTGGGGAAAAAAAGGCAGAGCTGATCTGTTCTCTGGGATAGGTAGCCCGCCCACCTCTGCTCTGGATTACTCGGCATAAGAGAGATTCTGGCTTTAGGCTTGTGAGTTTCTTCTGTTTTATTTGAAATGCTTAAAGTTAAATGTCAGTTTTCGTTTGTTTGTTCAGCTACAAAAAGGCACAAGTAAACCTCATGCTATTACTTTATCAAATCGTGTTGATGGCACTGTTTACTGTGAAGAAACGGCAATGGCAAGGAATGAAAAAATAAAATGCATTGTCAACTTTATGTACTATTTATTTCGGAAACAAACAAAACAACGTTTAACTTGAACTGCTATTTGGCATCCTTTGTTTTGTAGTTAATTCACTGGGGTAAAGTAAGTCCTACATAACTTATTCTTTACTCCTGGGATATTTTCCAGTTTTAATGTGTTGCATATTTTTAATTTTTTTTGTTGTAAAATAAAAGCACACACAGAAGCCACGGCCACGCCCCCTGCCGCTATGCAGTCTCTGCCTGTGTTCAGAGCAATAAAACGGTTTTAATTACTATTTGAAAAACAAACAGATATCCGAATATTTAAATTAATTATCGAATATACGAACATGAAAATTCAATGGTTTGTCCTAGCATTATTATTTCATGTGATCAGGGAAAATACAGAACAGCACAGCAAAGTTCAAAACATCTTAAAGAATCGTAAAATAAAAATCACTGACCAGACACACACAACTTTAGAAAAATGAAGTTTCAAAATAAATTATAGTAGAAAATACAAATTAATATAAATAAATAAATAAATAATTTAAACCACGTCTGTCAATATTGTATAATTACAGGCATTTTTGTTAAATCTCCAAACGTCACAAAACCATCTTAATTACTATTAAAAATTGGTCAAACTAATCCTGAAATTACAGGCTCAATAAAAAAAAAAAAAAAATCAATCTCACCCAATGCTTTTCAATAAATGCAGCACGTCACTCTGTTGTTAAATGATTTGAAGGAACTTTTGAGAAGTATTACCATATAACACTTCAAATCAATATCCTTGCAGAGGGTCTCATATCCGAGAACTAAAATACTATATTAATAACAGTCCTGTTAACATTTATCACAGATCTAGGACAACAAAATGAGAAAATAATGATTATAGAGGTAGGATGACTGTGGGCATTTTAATCAACCTTTGCACTGGCATTCTACACGATTTATACAGTTTATGATTCCATGTCCTACCGCTAAGTAATCACTTGAAAATTACTCCCTCCAGTCTTAATGGGCTCTTAGTTCTGACAGATGATTTCAGTGGTACCAGGGGTCTAAAGATAGCCATTAAACCGTGGCATGACAACAATCAGTTTCAATTCATCACTGACAAAGTGACAATATCGTTTCAGTCAAATAGGAACAGAAAGGGCTCCCAACACCCACTGTACTCAAACTAACAACACATGTAATTATTCAGCTGGGTTCAGCTCCCAGTGACAATCTGCCCCTAAAAATGTACACAACTTCTCACTTACAATACATCTAAATTCATACTTGTTTTTTAAGCATGTGAAATAGTAATTAAACCTGTTACTGAATAAAAAACAGCGACAGCATATTGCAGGTAATACAATTTTTATTTTAAGATTGCGTTGTAAAAGGCCACCACAGGGTCAATTTTAGATAAAAAATTTTAATTCTACAATAATCTAGCTTGTGTTTTCCCCCTGGTGTTATGCCTTCACCCTATAATAAAAATAATGTTAATAAGATAAAGATAAAGCAGATCTACAAGTTTACAAAGGTGGTGTTCTTAATATCAGTCACTGTTTAGTTATATGCCAGTTATATGTGTTAATAACAATATTAAATATATTATTCTTATTCTTATTCTTATTATTATTCTTATTATTAATAATAATTAATAATAATAAAATAATAATAATAATAATAATAATAATAATAATTCCTTAAACTAAAGTTTAATAATTTACATTTCTTTAACTTGCATGGAATGAACTAAATAGATTTGCCACCTTAAGGTACACACACACACACCCACCCCCCCACCCCCTTGGTACATTGAAATTTTGTTCTGTCCGGTATTTTATTTTTAAACACTGAAACTCAGAATCAATTATTGTAAGGTGACATTGGTTTTATGTTGGGAAATATTTTTAAGAAAAATAAAAAACTGAAATATCTTGCTTGCATAAGTATTCAACCCCTGTGCTGTGGAAGCTCCCAGTTTGCACCAATGAAAGAAATTGCCCTAACGAGGACACAATTACCTTACCATTGGTCTCCACCTGTGAACCATTAAAGTTGCTGTCACATTTTCTGGATAAAAACCCCACTGCTGAAGGATCATTGGTAAGGCTGTAAATCTGAAGGAAAATGAAGACCAAGGAGCATTCTACAGAAGTCAGAGATAAAGTAATACAAATGCACAGATTAGGGAAAGGGTACAAAATAACATCCAAGTGTTTGGATATCCCAGTGAGCACAGTTGGATCAATAATCAGGAAGTGGAAACTGCATCACACCACCCAGGCACTGCCAAGAAAAGGCCGTCCCTCAAAACTCAGTGCTCAAACAAGGAGACTTGTGAGAGAAGCCACAGAGAGGCCAACAATTACTCTGAAGGAGCTACAGAGTTCAGTGGCTGGGAGTGGAGTAATGATGCATTAGTGAACCATATCAAGAGCTCTGCATAACACTGGCCTGTATGGGAGGATGGCAAGAAAGAAGCCGTTACTCAAAAAGTACCATCTGAAAGCACGTCTGGAGTTTGCCAGAAAGCATGAGAGTGGCCCAGCTGCGATGTGGGAAAAGGTTTTGTGGTCAGATGAGACCAAGATAGAGCTTTTTGGCCAAAACTCAAAGCGCTATGTGTGGCGCAAACCTAACACTGCCCATGCCTCAAGACACACCATCCCTACAGTGAAGTATGGTGGTGGCAGCATCATGTGGGGATGCTTCTCATCATCTTAAAAATATTTCCCAACATAAAACCAATGTCACCTTACAATAATTGGTTTTGACTTTAAGTGTTTAAAAATAAAATATCAAACAGAACGAAATTTCAATGTATTATTTGTAATTCAGTAATATGAGAGAATTGGGGGTCTGAATACTTTTGCAAGGCACTATACACACACACACACACATTATATATATATATATATATATATATATATATATATATATATATATATATATATATATATATTCTCCAGCACTTTCACCAACCTGAAGAGCACTTCAAGTGCTCAAGACATCTCAGTGAATAACATGGTCATCAAATAACTAAACTGCCATTATGGTAAGAGGTAAGAAACCTTAACACAAGTACTTCATGTTATTATATATTGCAATTAGCCAACACATTGTGAACTATATAATTAAAAATAGCTTGATATTGCAAAGCTATTATGAAGACAGAACTGATAGGCAATTAAATCACTATTTATGCCACTTAACTGAATTCCAAGAACTAACCCACGTAACAAATCACCGCTCATAACAAAATTCTTGAACTGGAGTTCATATTATTCAAAATTAAAAACACAGGGATTATAAACCACGACAATCCACGTTCCACCCTCTAATGAATTATTCTTTAAAATGAACAATAAAATAACTATATAAAAAGGGACTGGATTTTAAATCATATCCAACATGTATTGGGGTTAAATATTAAGGAGAAATGCCTACTACTTACTTTACAATACCCTAGTCTTTGTCTGTGGTATTGTCAGTGGACTGACAGTATTAAAGGGTCACTTATCATACAGCTTCTTTCACTGACTGGCCTAAGCTAGCGAAAAGTTGAAGAAACTGGTATTTTACCAGTTATTCCAGGTTTCCTTCTGCACCATTAAACCCGGTTGCAAAACAAAATGTAATCTTCTTCCAATATCAAACTGGGGCTGCCGCTGGTTCCATCTGCAGTCTACAATAAAATCGACAACGGTTATGGCTTTCTTTGTATCAGTGCTTGCACTATTGAGATGTACCTGTGCTGCAAAGTGAATAAAGTAAACTAAATCCACAAACCAAATAAAATGTAAGTGTACCAAAACAATTAAACCATAAATGGTTTAACTTGGTTTCTTAAAAAAGCACACGGTTACTGAGGTTGTAAAAGAACCATTTTTAAATGCAAGTTACCAGAAATAATCTACTTGAATTAAAATATCTATTGCACCATTGTCTTGTAAATTTATTGTGAAGCTCAACCTCTTAAGATAATTCAGTACCTAACTTTAAAATGTTCAAAAATTCAAATTGGTATCAAAGCATAATTCTGTTTTGAGTCTGGAGTGAGGATGAACGAAACTCAAATCTGAGAAACTATTTTTGGGGATGTGAAACTTTGGGTAGGGGGTGGGGGAGGAATGTAAAATAACTGAAAAAAATGTTGGATAAAATGTAGGAAATGAAAACCCACAGAAACCTGCTACATATTCTATATCGTGAAAAGAAACACTGCATGGCCACAAATACGCCCATTTCACAATGTTGTGAACATTAGCACAGTCCTGTGTTAGTTAATATGCCATTGTCAGAGTCTTGGATCATACTTCCACTTGCCTCTGTAAGGCAAAACCCATGTCTCATCATTGAAACTGTATTTCAGATCTTAGAGAATCAAAATTAAAGCATTTGTGCAGGTCACCTATTTTTTAAAACCCTTCAACACCTGTGTTCATTGTCACCAAGAATAGCACTAGAAAAAGTAGATTGGGTTATCCCTCCAGACATTCCAACTGTGGTCTGAAAGGAACCAGAGGCAAAGTAGTGCAGAGAACACAGCACTTTTACATGTGCAGGGATAGCAACCCCTAGTTCATCCCTTAATTCAACTATTAGGTCTAGGATGACTTGTGGAGTGAGACAATAATGCTTTTGCACTGCATCCTCCAGCATCTCCTCCGAACTTGCTCCTGCCTCTCCTCAACAAGAGCCAAGTGTTGCTGCATCAGGAAGTGAACCATGGCAGCCAATGACAGGCCTAGCGGGCTGCTTGTGTCCACCATTGCTCTGCTTGGGGTCAGGAAAACATTGCGTAAGAGTAACAAACATTTCACAGCTATGCTTTATGGAGATATTTTCTTTACAATTTCTGAGGAGAGATGCTTAAAATAATTGTCACACGTATATATAATATAATATATATATATATATATATATATATATATATATATATATATATATATATATATATATATATATATATTAGCTCAAAGAGCCAGCTGCCCAACGTTTCGATATATATATATATATATATATATATATATATATATATATATATATATATATATATATATATATATATATAAAAAAAAAAAAGGCAAACAAGTTTTTGCAAGCTCTGTTTTGTTAACCTTCCACACTCCTAAATATTCACTTTATATGAAAAATCATGATCCAAAACAGTGGAAAATTTCTGAAAAACACAATATTCATATCCCTAACTTGAAGAAAAGAATGGCTTCATTTTAATATACTAGAGATCATTTATAATAAGAGATAACGGATTGTACTAAATATCCATCAATGTGTAATTATATGTTCAGTAGAGGGTAAATTATAATTTCACATGGGCAGGGCACAGTCTTCCTGTCAAAATGAAACTGAATGGCTGAAGAGGTGTAAATATTTTAGTTTGAATTAAACCATGTATGAACAAGGGGAAAAAAATAAATAAAAAAAAACACAAAAAATATTCATCGTGGGCCAATAAAACTTTAATTCAGGGTACAGTCTGATTTTTCAAGTGCGAATGTAAATAATACTAAAATTGTGAAAGATCAAAGCCTTTCAGTCAAATAGTGCATAATTTATATGCTCTGATCTCTCAGGACACTTTTGATTGCCTGGTTTTCAGAACACCAGTATATATTAAAAAGATAAAGCCAAAACTAGTAAAAGAAAAAAAAAAGTCTGCTTGTCTAATTTTAAGATTCCCAACCCTGCAGTGATTGCCTGTTCCTTAACCCCGGCACGCCGGACCACTCTAATGTTGGTGCCTAAGCACCGAATACGCGATCTCTTTCATGGCAATAAGCACTGGGGCAATCAAATCAGTCTTTCTCAGCCTTGTCATCAAAAAAGGCTAGGCACTAGGAACAAAAAGTGAGTATCCCTACATGCCAATTTTTATGATACACTTCCAAAGCGCACACGCAGGAAACATGTCTACCAGTGAGCATTCTGAAGTGAAAGATGAGCGAGAGGAGGCTTGTACTTGACATTACATACACCACACTGCATCTTTTTTATTGATGGATTTAATTTGTTTGGACATATTTATTACATCAGCCCATTCTCTTTATGATTACTGCTTCATGATCACCATATACAGTGAACTCCGTTTATAAGAAATATACAGTAAATTATGTTTATATGTAAAAAATGAAATGCATGTATTTATTTGTTTGCTTTACAGAGGTGGCCACATTTATTGCAGTAGCCCAATATAGTTAGGTTTACTGCTTTGCTGACATTTATAGTTTGTTTGTTTATAACAACAAATAAAAGTATATAGTTTGTTTTGTACTTTTTTATTTGCTATTTGTGGTTATATTGAATTATATAACATTTGTATAAAAATATGATTTTTTTACTTCATAATGCAACATTATTGAAAAATTTAATAAAAACAACTACATTTTTTACATTTATATATTTTAGGTTAAAGGTCTTTACATACGATTTAGCAATGTACTTTAGCTGTACATAGCTAAAGTGTACAATGTACATAGCTGACAGTGCTAGAATTAGGATAGTTTTCAGGCATTGTGTCATACAGACCATGGCTCAGACAAAATCTTGTAGCTTCTAAACGGTTGAATATATTTAAAATTTTAATTTGAAATCCTCATAAAATTTTGCAACTGTAACGTCTTAATATTTGTTCTGTATCTAACTTAGAAAGAGGTTGAAACTACTATGTATTATAAATGTTGTAATGATTTTTGGGGGGTAGGACTTATATAAAAAAAAAAAAATGTAAATACATTCCACAACAAAATACATTCTATCATTGGAAACAGCTAGACAGGGTCGTTGTGTTTATATTGGGTTTTAATTTCTGATTTGAGGTTGCCAAACTAAGGTTGGGGCGATGCCTACTGTTTCACTACTGCTACATCGTTCTCCAAAAAAGCCGATGCATCGATTAATCGACGTTATGAAAGGGTAAAAAAATATCAAACGCTGTGTAACAGGGCAAGCAGCCCTGTACAGTGTTTATTTTAGAACAGGGCTTCCCCTCCGCCCCTGTACTGTGTTTTGTGTCTATTTATTATTTACTTTTGTTTATAGATGACGGCGAACCGCCGTGTTTTGTTTGTTTATTATTTATTGTATGACAGCGTAGCTGTGCTTTTAGTTTTGCTATTATTCTGCAGCGTGGATAGGAAGCTCCATCCACATTATAAAACCTGTGCAGAAGGTGGCCATCTCCCGAATTAAGTGATTAATTTGTTGCTAATCAGGAGATTGTCACCTGCATAAATACCTGCAGTTCTCTGCACTCCGGGTGGCTGTACGGAGGAGTAAGAGAGCGAGTGAGGAGAAGAAACTAAATTTAAAACTATCTAGGATCAGTGAAGGCGATTAAACAGCCTCACCTGGATCGTATTTGTTAGTATTGTGTTCGTGATTTATTTTTGTTTAAATCTATTATTTTCACTCTGTGAGCAAGTGTTTATTTTTGTTTAAATATTTTATTTATTTTTTCTTTAAATAAAACGGCGCACGCACCACTGCACCGTACCCGTCTGTTGTTGTTCCTCCTTCTGGTCTGAATCATCGCAACACCATTTCCTGCCACACACAGTAATACATGTAGAGCTGTGGATTACTGTTTAACATTGCAAGAAACGCTTAAAAAAAAACAAAAAAACTTATGCATATTAAATTGATTACATCAGTTTAGTAATTAAATATATTAAAATTATAATTTTTTGTCTTATTCATGTCGATTTGTACCAGTTGGGGGTCAAAGAAAAATAAAAGTTTAAATCCATAACCAGTCAGAGTAACAACCAATCAAGACAAAAACTAGGCAGAACCTTTTAATAAAACACAAAACAGTAGCAGCTGTGCGTTTCTAAAACACAGGAATAAAAGACAATATTTCCCTTTTTTATCCCTATCTAATAATTGTTTACTTTACAAAGTACTTTTATGCAATGCAGCGTGTAAAAATTGTTCCACTGCTCCCTGCATCCTCTCAAAAAAAAATAAAATAAAATAATAAAAAATAATAATAATAATAATAATGATCGCGGAGGTCCATGTAGGTGTTCCAGCATGGTCGTCTTGTCAAAACGTTTTAGTCAAAACAGAGGGCAGACCAGCAAACACACTTGTTTACATGACAATGTCAAATTAAGACTTAGCTCTACAACACTGATATTTTTCTTATGTCATGGGGGGATTTTCAAAATAAATCGTTTTATGTGTATTTCTACTACCAGTACCGTTATTTACACTGTTTACTGTTTTGCATGTTAACTTCATTAATCTGAAATAGTTATATTGGAAAACACTGCTTTCTTTACTTTCTTTCTTGATTTAGAACAATTGCCAAACATCAAAAGACATTGTAGTTCGGTCAATACAGTATTTATAATTCTAGCACAACACTCTTAACTTGCTCTGTTACTTTAAAGAATCCTGCACAAATCCAGTCCCATCAGTAAACACTCACAGGGGGCTGGGCAGGGGGAAGAAGATGAGCTCAATCGCATGCAGATTCAGAGAATCAGACCTGAGGGCAGCAGAGAAGCTCTACGCTTAATGCAAAAAATAATTGCAGATTCCAAAATTGAATTAAAAAAATACATTTTCCTTTGTTAAAACCCTTTACACAAAATGATGCACTGGCTTGACTATCTATAGTTCCAAACGATACAATGTATCGATACATCGCCTCAGCTTCACCAAACTGCAAGCGCTAATACACAAAGCTGTCATATTCATGCCTGTATATGGTCATTCTATTTAGGCAGGAAAGGGTTAAGTAACAAGATCTCGTTTTGACGGCCATTATGGAGGTTCTAGTAGCTCAAGCTGACCTATCTTTACCACTCCCCTCCCAAGTAATACGAGTTGAACCTTACCTCTTAAGTTTCTGAACTGGAGTGGGAATCAAAAGGACCCAATTCTATTAGTCTGATTACTTTGTTGTTGCTTTCTCTTAGTACAGTTGTTGATTTCAAGAGCAAGGACATTACTCAGTCATAGAAAAATATATATGAAGGGCAACAGGCTAATAATAAACCAGAATACTAAACAACATTGTTGCACATGTCGGAAAGCAAATGTGACAAGACCACTACAGTTGTATGTATTTTTTTAATTGTTCACTTACTTTGTTTCACATACAGTACCAGCAGGGACCTATTATTACAGTGCTCCCTCTTTATAAGACAGCCCTTTATACTGATGAACAGGTTATAAGGCGGTACGGTCATGGCTCCTGTTTGCCTCATAATACCATTGCACTAACACTTGTAGTCTTGTTATAAGGCAGAACATAAACAGCATGGTCTCTTCACTATGGCTCCCCAACCACAGCGTTATAAAGGGGGAGCACTGTATCCGGCGCTTTTGTTTACGAAATGTTTTACTAGATTGAGTCTGATGCCACCGATAAAGGACACCTGACTGAAGGCAATATCTTGCAAAGTGCTTTGATGTGTTACAATTGGCAGAATACAAAGGTTAATTTACCTTTGTTACTAGCAAATAAAGTGTCTATACCTTTAAACATTTAATAATAATAATAATAATAATAATAATAATAATAATAATAATAATAATAAACGTTACTTGCCCACCCTAATTTTTGTATTATACAGTATATTTGGAAAAGGTTTTGGCCCTACCTATACTATTTGTTTTCCCACCCCATTACAGTAGCACAATATTTATTTTGTTTGGCCTTATGATTTAGCCACTGTGTTGCATTGCATTAGAGTAATGATTTTGACACCAGTATTGTATTGCCTATGTATCTCTCTCTGCCCCTATTTTTGCTTAGAACAAGCATTCATAATAGTCACCTTTATAAGTTTCAAAACGTACTTGTAATGAGGTCATCATTTGTGGAATTCCCCCCACTCATCTGGTCTTGTGCTTCAGGGAGGTTGTTCCTGCAAGCCAGTGAGAGTGCCTCTTTTTGGTCTGATGGTTTGCTTGAATTGTCATGTATATCTAAAACAAGACAGAAAGGAACACTATTATAGCACGAGAAGGTTGGGCAATGGAATCAGATCAACTGCTTCTTTTAGATATTTGGAATGCCTCTGCCCTGAATTGTATAACTGAAAAAGTAGGCTATATTTTTCAGTTGCCGTGATCTTCACTCCTTCACATTTAATTACTGGATGAAATAAATTAAAACATATTGCTCTACAAAGAATGGTTATATTGCATTATTAGCTAACATGGACAACCGAATAGGACTTTAATTTGTAAAATATACATCCAATACCAGCGTGTACCTTATTAGCAAGTCAAGTATTTTTTTCTTATAAATTTTAAACAAATACTACATTAACACACCTCTTAAATGCATATGGACCTTAACTGGAGATCATGATGTTTATACATAGACACTTTCTTCCAAACCCATTTCTTCAAAACAAGAAATCAGTGTTTCATCCAGAAAATATTTCATGTCAGATGTTTAAAGCCAAACTTCTTTATTTTTTATTAGTTTTTTTAATTTGTATTAATTATAGTATAGGCTTGCCAAACAATTACATATTTTTTTTAGGTCTGGAACATCATGCAATAGGAGTTGCCCTTCATATAGCAGTATATTGTAATATACAGGTTTTATTTAAATACAGACTAGTCACGTGAACAAATATAAAGCATCCTGAGGGGATGTTATAGAAAAAAAACTAATAAATGTAAAAATAACCAGTGGCTGGATGTGGAAGACGTAAATATGAAATACTAGGAAGTATATTTAAAAGCTTCTAAAATATACCAGGAAGTTAAATATTGTGAACATATAATGGCTTTTTTTTTATTGAGCAATACCCACAGTAAGGAACACAGATGTGTATCAAATGTGAAGACAAAATCACAACCAGTATCTGTGGCCATCTGATATTCATAAGATGTTTGGTCACTTTCATTTTTTCCTGGATTCACTTTATTTCATAATTTAGTATCTACTAGGAATTTATTATTATCTACTAGGAGTTCTTTGTGTGTATGAATACATTTAAAAAGTTGCAATTTCTCTGATGAGACTTTTGAAATATAATGCATGATCCCAGCTGTTATTATTGATATTGACACATTCAATTGATTACAAGTGAACTTTGAATATTATCAAGCAAGCCAGACTGAATTTACATGTTCAGGGTGGTGACCCTAGTAACGTAACTGATGCTTTACTAAAAAGGCAAGCATAGGTTACAGCTTTAGAGTAAACTTGAAATAATAATTCCCTTCTACAAGCTGGATCACTGTGGATTAAATACTTTCATAATAACCACCCTATAACATATTTTGACAACCTAAAATAAGTACAATACAGTAATCAATGGATTATAAACAAGTGATAAGGGGAGTTCCATAATAGAAGCTGAATCTCAAAACATTCATTGTGTGAATATAGTAATTGTTACGGCTGTGTATAATAGTATTTAAAACAGTATTCTCGATCCGACTTTTTACATATCTGCCATTACTCTGGTCCCACTGCAGTCGGATACGCTACGGACTACTGTACATATTATTTACAAAAACAGGGAGTCCTGGCACTTACCACACAACTGGTTCCTGAAAGTCGCGTTGGAAGTCGAAGCATCGTAAATCGAAGCACATTTACCCATAGGAACAATATTATAAATTGGGGTACATTCTTGACTCTTCAGCCAGATTATATAGTTTTACAAAAATGACCCGTTATATTGTATTCATGGAAATATTTATTTAACTCTACACTCAGCCCGGTGGTTACACACATATTACTGAAACACCTACCTAGCTTGGTAAGTACAGACTAGCGTCTTTCCAATGATACATTCAGTACTCTAGCTGGAACTACGATCGCCTGAAGTTAAGACCCCCCATCATGTGACAGAGTTCACAGCTTAGGTTTCGTTTTGAGTCCACTGTTCTTATCAGACATTGTTAACGGCAAAAAAAAAAAAAAAAAAAAAAAGTTACATGCACAAAAAACAAACAATGTTCGGACACCGAGCGTGCGCACGATGCATGGCTCGTGTCTCACCGTGTCGTAAATGCCGTACCGATATCGTAACGCCGAAGTAGGGTAATAATGCAAAAGAGTGTTAAGTACCGTGCGTCGTAAGTCGAGGATCGCCTGTACAATAATATATGAAAAACAAAATGGGCAGTTTATTTCTTTAGTACGTGACTTTTACTTTAGTAAGCCACTCCTCTTTTTGTTATCAGAGGATGGTTTAATGTTATTATTTGTTAAATATTATTAACATTCCCTTGTATTTTTGTTAATGTGCTCAAACCCGGTGGGCAAGGGAAGGGGGGCGCGCAAATAATGCAATTTCACCCTGCCCCAGTCTTTCAGGGCCACCCCCCCCAATCTACTCCACTGGGATTAGAAAAACAAAAACAAAAACAAACTAGCAAGATAGTTATTGGCTGACTGTCAATCAAACTACAAATTCGCAAATCACAGCCGACAGATTGTCTATCTGGAGGCGAGACGCAGAGCAAGCACTCTGGCAATAGGTCATTCCAGTGTTAAGGTCATGGGATTCTTCTGCTGGGAGATGTGATACTAAAGACATCATTTCGTGAGACCAAACAGACTGAACAGAACTGGACAATGTGATCTGGCGAAACCATTCCACCTTCCTGCCATGGAACGTGTTCTGCTTGTTCGCTCGAACAGCCTGGTCTGCTCCGAGCAGTTCCACACGGTGGAGCCTCGCAGGTATCCTATGGCAAAAGTTTTGCATTAGCTATTTTTTTTTTGGGGGGGTATTAAAATACTTTAACAGCAGGATTTAATGTAAAGATCAAGTTGCTGCTGAGATTTCAGTGGTTTATCAGTCTACAATATAAACATATTGTTCTGTATTGAGAGAAAAATGTTGTGAAATTCCTAAGAATGTACTTTTGGGACTCATCCAGCTAAAACACTGCCGCTGTGAGCGCAGGATGAGTCGCACAGCTGGGATGGCACCAGTTTGCATCTGGACTGTGCATTGAGGACGGACTTTGCTGGGGACTCCTAAGGAGGCGTCACATCGGCTGACACTCCCAGGGTGGGGGATGAGAAACCGGCAGGGATTCCTTCTCCCCATCACTCAACAGCGAACCCTACTGGCCAGACACTGAGCACATTCAGAGTGGATAAAAAGCAGGACTGATCTCGGAACGTCTGTGCTGTATGGGGACTTGCTGCGGTGAGGAGAGAAAACATAAATGGGACATTACAAATTTGGGGGAAAAATAACTAAAAATACTAGGCCACTAAATTGAACAAAAATTATTATTATTATTATTATTATTATGTACTTTTGACAATGGTGGGGAATCAGTGAAGTAGCTCTGTGCCCTTGGTTAGTTGGTATTTTTTCTTTTTTACATATACAGAGTTTCATTGGCCTTTGCGTTATTTGTTCAGAAATTATGCGATAATGCATTTCTAGCATTGAATTGGATGCATTTTGACCCATGGAACGTTATTTGTACCAAATAGGAAATGGTATACACTTTCCAGATGTTTGGAAGGTGCATTTCCAAAATCTAGAAAAGTATAGTACGATAACATCAAAATTCTACAAAAAGACCCTTCCATTCAGCACGGAGAATCCTCTATGAATGAATGGCACTGAATGAATGAAGATGATGATTGCGATTGCAATTGCTGATGATTTATGAGGCCGGCTAGAGAAACATGAACAGTTACATGCATCCCAGTGCCGCAGATAGGAAGTGGCTGTGGCCATCTCTCCCCGAAAAGATGAGGCAGCCAAACCATGAATGAATAATTAACGTGCTCCACAGTGGCACCTATCCCCCAAATATTGAATTTAATGCAAATCATCAGCTGAGACACGGCCTGTCCCCCAGAGCATGACTGCGCCAGGGGAGAGAGCCCATCCTCTCCAACCAGACCACTCACCCCGCAGAACTAAATACCAACCGCTCAACACTCAGGTAACGAAAAAAACCCTACTCACATATTTTTAATTTTTTAGGGGGAAACCTCAGGAAATCCATGGCTGAGGGCAGCCCTTCTTCCAGGCTCTAAGCGTCAACTCCCGTTACGGCTTCCCAGTGCTTGACTGAGCAGCCGAAACAAAAAGTAGCGACAAGAAAGAACAACACGCAGAGCTTTTATGCACTTGCTGATGACGTTTTGGTTATGGGCGGAATTTCCTTCCAGAAAAGCATTCAAGTTTACAATTCTGGGTGCCAAAAATCGTAAATATAGCCAACAAAAAAAAAGTAATTTTAATGTTCATGACATACATATGTTCAGCATGGTTCACAAGCAATACATATCTCAGGAGTGCAACACCAGACTTACACAGCAAAAAGAGGTATTTTCACGCATGGCTTTTTTCCAATTAACAGATTTCTTTTTTTTTTTTGGTACAAAAAATGGTCTGCTTCTGTATTTTTCTGAACTGATCTGACTTTCACATTGCTCTGAAAGCTTTGCCATGACAAAATAAACCTCTTGAAGTTTACGACTTAGATTAGCGCCTTCATACATGTGTCTGAACCACAATACAAATCAAAATGTTTACTGAAAACAAGTATAATGTTTAATACATGTTGAAACAACTTGACAAAATAATGGTGTCAAGAAAATGACAAAATCCTCTTCAGCAAAAAAGTTCTCTGGTGTACAAGAAAACCAAGTAATAACATTATCAAAACCAATGCATGCTGCAATACTAACTTGAGCTTCCAGTTGTCAAGAGGGTACAGGGTTCTTTATATACCGTATTACTTCAATTTGGCACCGCTGCGTTAATTTTAAAATGATCAAAATGACTGCAGCTTTTTAACGAGGTCGGCCTTTATTAATAATACTACGATTTTCAAACGCTGCAATATTTAATTACATGATTTATGACAAGTATCGCGGTTGTTTATTTTCTGTAATACGGTAGCCTACCTGTCTGTAGCAGCGGGTGTGGTGACCCTACTTTGACTACAGTACATTTATAGGTGACTGTTATTGAGAGCCTATTAGGTGGGAGTTGGAATGTCAGGGAAGTACTGTACTAGCGAATCGGGAGTGTGTATTCATTGTTAAGGGGCGGGACAATGCTGGTGTTGCATTTAAGTCCAAGAGTGCGACGTAGATGTTTTTCTACACTAAAAATTACAGTATATGCTACTCAGTATTTTTTTTTTCTCACTGTAACTTGCTTGTTTGTAATTTATCTGCAAGAGAAGCTGAAAATAAATTCTCATAGATAGTAAGCACATTGTTTTTATTTGTACAGGAATTACAATTTAACGACAAAACAACAAAACCACCTATAAGAACTTCAGCAGGACTGCTGTTCTGTATGTAGTTTATCTTGCATTTTCTTTCAGAACCGTACTACCATAAAATAAATTGTGCTTACTATGCGTGTGTACATTAGTTTGTAATTTACTTGCTAGATTGAGGCTCCCATCTCTTCGGGGGCGTTGTATGTACATATTCAGTGCTGTACGTTTGTTTGTTTATTCTGTTTTTTTTTTTTTTAGTAGGCCGAGAAAAAAAAAATCCCTTAATGTTTCTTTATTGATAGCGGAGTTTATTCGAGGTCGGCCTGTATTATAAAGCTGATATATGGCTGCGGCGTCAATACGAGGGCGGCGCCAAATTGAAGTAATACTATAGAGAGAGAGAGAGAGAGAGAGAGAGAGAGAGAGAGAGAGAGAGAGAGAGAGAGAGAGAGAGAGAGAGAGAGAGAGAGAGAGAGAGAGAGAGAGAGAGACACACACTATTTTTTTTTCCTGATGAATGTTGCAACTGTATTTCAGGAAGAAAAAAAAGTGCTGGGGACAGTCAAATCTTTGTTAACATGCAGGACAAACACAATGGCATTCACTCTTTTTCTGCTTATCTTTTCACTTTCTTTTCTCTCCTCCGAACAAATTCTTAAACACATACAGACTTGCAAACTTGGCCATTTCTATGAAAGTGTCAGAGTGAGTTTCATATCTTTACTGGGCATTAGACATGATTTAGATTGCAGTCAAAAATATGTCACAGACTATCAATACTATACAATTAGTTATTGGCGTTACTGCTGTAATATAGATATAAATATAGAACAGAAAAGGCTTTGTACAAGTTGATGCAATAATGAACTTCTGCTCCGTATTTCATGACTTAAATGTCTGTATTTTGCGATTACTTGAATTGGTCTGTTCCTCAAACTACATCTTTGAATAAGCTCTCAAATGGGGACCTTTGAAGGTCTTGCAAAACTCAATTTGCCAACACCAGTACTGATTGCTTATTTTGTCCTACTTTACTTTTTTCTGACAGTGCGGTAATGATGCTTGGTATAAATAGGACACTCAATGGTTCAGTGACTGATTAAAAAAAATGTGAACAAGCGTATTTTACACAAGATAATCTTAAAGCCAACTAGCAACTTAATTAAAAACTATAATTGGCCGTGGTTGCTGCTAATAAGCATCAAGGCTTCCGTGTTGATTTATATTTTAAAATACAGTGCTTTTTGTAACTGCTGCACACCAGAACCTGAATGATTAGGCCTCTATGGGCCTGCACAGAAAAAACGGCAAAATGCGATGAGTTCACAATTATTTGGGAGATTATGGGTACCACATACACTACCTGTTATAAATCCAGTCACAAATCATTATTTTCATATTTTAGAAAACTGTTACCCGTGTGCATATTTCATTCATTAAAGTTTTATATATATATATATATATATAATATATATATATATATATATATATATATATATATATATATATTTTAAACAGCGTCGCTGTGAATCTGTGGTCAGTTAATTAGAAACAAAAAAAATATGTTTTAGTACAAAATTAACAACACTAACTCCAACTGTGACAAGAAGAAACAGCAATAGTATACTTGTATGAAAGAAAGGTCGCGTTACCCCCAATGTTTCGCGAAACGTCTTACTAAAAAACAGAGCGAATGGTTCTTTCCCTACTAGGTGCAAGAGCCTGAAAATAAAGACAATAAATACAGATAAGTACTCATATGGATAAACTTACACCTTAGCATCTCTTTACAAAGTGGAACTGTCTGGCGACGAGGAATGTGATACTTTAGGAGCAGATGGACAAAGTAAGTGTTGTCTTTGATTTAATCCGGTTGTCAAATCGGTTATATTAATTTCGTTTTTATAGAATGATATACATTAATCTTTTCCTTGTCCCTGTCTGAACAACAACATTCTTCAATTATTATTGTTATTATTATTATTATTATTTTTGCATTTTGGAGAACGGTATGCAACACCATCATTTAATAACAACATTTCAAATAAATTCCGTTACACAAAACAGCGCGTAAAGGCTGGGCTGGTGATGTATGACATCACTCAGGTTAAAATGTACAGTTCTAATTAATTCAATATGATACTTGGAAGTGATAGGTATGTTAAATAAGTTAACACACTATCAGAAATGAATATATATATATATATAAGTCATGTGCTGCAGGGCTCACCCCGAGTGCCTGGCAACAGAAGTCTTTTCTCTGAAGGTTCCGTCTCTGGCCCTGCAGGCCGAAGAGGATGAGCCAGTTCTCTCTCCTGGGACATCGGCCAGTTTTCTTCAGAAAAAATGTTAACTTCAAGAAAATCACCATCCAACTATAAAACAAAATACAAAGTTGTGCTTACATGCATACATGCTTTGTGACCAGCCCTTAACGTCTACATAACTATTTTACACGTATCAATAAACTTTGATGCTGAACATTTTGTAATAAACAGAACAGTCAAAAGTTTACAAAATTAAATAAATAAGATTCATTAGGTAACATATACATGTAATTTGAAGGTAGCTATATTACACAGGTCCCTTAAATGTGGAAGTTATAAGTAACTTATTAAAACAGATTCATACCTTTCAAACATGTCAACTCCTAAAAGTTCAAGCTCTCCTTTTCCCCATTTTTCCTTCTTCAAAATTACCGTACCAGTACAATACACAGTATCACTGAATTTGCTGTTATCCTTTTTTCTGTTCCTTGCTTTCGCAGACTCTGAAAAGTAATTCTGACGGTGTTAGATTGGTAAAGTCACTCCCACTTTTTCATTCCTTCACATTCACTCTTAGGAGTTTGGGTCTTTTTTTTTCTTTTTCCTCTGAAACATTTTTTCATCATTTCCGGATTTAAAAAACATCCAGATCTGGATGAACGCCATGAGACAGAGCGGTGCCTGCCGGGTCCTTCAGCCCTAAAGTTTAAAGATAAAGACCCCGAATAAATAAACAAGCATCCCCAACATATTATTATTATTATTATTATTATTATTATTATTTATTATTATTATTATTATTATTATTATACATACGTTTCTGGTTGTATTTGCAGTGGTTCTGTGTTGTGTCTCCTTTTGGCACGCTGTTATCACAAGTTATCGGATGATTACATTTTTGTTAAATGATCAACTTAATATTTGCCTTGGATTCAAGTATAGTAAACGTTTGTTTTACTTCTCGCTGGCTAAAGGCCAAATCTTTTTGAAAGATACTGCTGCTGAAAAATACCAGTAAACTACATTCAATATGGGAAACGCTGCTTTGTTACATAAATAGCGAAACTGTCTGCAAACCTACTTTTAAAGGTATCCCAAGGAAGTTCCCTATTTTATAACTTCATGCAGCATAAATTAAATTTGGAATAACCAATTGCTGAACTACTTGTTAAAAAATACAGTGCTCCTTTAACTTACACTGCTAAAAGTGTATTGACAGCATGTTTGTTCTCCCCCGAGTTTTGACAGCACCTAGACAGAAAACTGTAATCAAATTGCATCACCGTTTCCATTTCTAAAAATGAATAAACGTGAAAGTACAGCAACTACAGCGACAGCTAAATAGTCCAGAACAACAATAAAAGGTAAACCTATTTGAAATACAGACCTAAACTAGAGGGGAAACTATCTCACAAGTCTGTTGTGCTGGTTCCATTTCTAATCATTACAACTAGTGTAATGATTACTCACCTTACACTTTGTGGCAAAACAGGCTGTTAAAATGATAAATAATAAACCAATAATAATAATAATAATAATAATAATAATAATAATAATAATAATAATAATAATAATAATAATAATAACACAACTTGGCAATTATGTGTTAATGATAGGAAATGTATTATTCATTTTAATATAAGACACTGATAAAATTAAAATATAAATTAAACTTGTATACATGCACATGCCTATTGGAGGCTATAAGGATACACTTTATTTCTTGGCTCAGTGCCAATGTTTTTAAATCAATCTTCCAGGCAAAAATGACTCAATCAATACACAAACAAAAATTCCCATCCTCACATGTGAAAACATGCAGCTATGTCACTGCTCTGTAAAAGGGAAATATTGCTGGTCAGAATACCATACTGTATTTTTGATTGCTACCCACACCACTCCAACACCCTGACCCCAAGTTGCTACAATGTTTACTATAATATTTACTGCCCTCTCCTTATAGATGGAGCAGTTATTATTAGTATTTCATATTTGCTCTTTTTGCAAGCAGCCGATAGAAGGTAAGTCAGGAGAGGGCTGCAGCCCATGGTGGTTTCTGAAATGAGAAACCAGAGATCAAAGTGCAATTCCAGCAAAGAGCTACATGCTTAATTACCACTCGACACTGCCTCTGCATAGAACATCCCTCGTACTGCTACTTCACAATATCAATATTACCTTTTTGTGTTTAAAATACTATTTTTACAATTGATTTTTTCCTCTACATGCTCAACGCTGATAAATAAAAAAAAGAACAGGTTTATTTTCGAAATAACCCTTGTTTGCAGCAATTGATTCCATTAATAATAATCTGGCAGTGTTGTTCTTCGTTTTTAGTTTAACTGCTACAAACTATTCCATTTTTCAAAATTTCTAAAATTACAAAGTAATTAACAGAGCGTAAAATCAAGTTATACTGTACATCCCACATCACATCTGTATTGAACTATTTTATTTTAGTTTCTCAAGTACCCAAACAAGTTCAGGAACATATCTTTGCTTTACTGAACATTTCTTTCCAAAACCATACTTAGACAACAGTTCCAGCTGCACTGGCTTTTACAAATCCGTTGTATTAATTCAACTTTAAAAGAAAAATATTAAACAGTGCTGCTTGCATCAATAAAAAAGCAAAAAACTAAATAGTGCACAATCTTATAATAGGAGGCTAGCTGATCCAGTGGTTTAAAAAAAGGACTTGTAACCAGCAGGACCCTGGTTCAAATTCCAGCTCACTCACTGACTCACTGTGTGACCCTGAACAAGTCACTTAACCTCTTTGTGCTCCATCTTTCAGGTGAAACGTTGTTGTAAGTGACTCTGCAGCTGATGCATAGCTCACACACCCTAGACCCTGTAAGTCACGATGGATAAAGGCGTCTGCTAAGTAAACAAGTACCGAAAAAAACTGTGTATAAGTCGCCACCCCCTTTTTAGGACCCCCTATCATACAAGGTAATTGTTTGATTACTGGGTAATTAAGGCTCCAGCTACAGGATATAAAGGGTACCCTCTCCGGGCTCATGGGAAGAAAGCTAAGTTAAGAGAAAGAGACGAATGCTACCGACCAGCGAACAAGGTTCTAATTGTTTACAAGACACAATAATTGCTAGTGTCTATTTTGTTGGCCAACGAGCCCTTTTATTTGTTGTGTTTTTTGTTTATTATTTCATAAAGCACTGAGCGTAGCCGTAGCGCTTCAGTTTCAGCTCCATACCTTTTGTTATTGTTGCACTTCTTCCTGGTCTGTGACGTCACCACACCTGCACACTACAACCACTCTGCCACAATAACCAATTAACTGCTTTCCCTATTGACTGACATGCTGTCAGCCAGTCACAAGCTGTGACCCAGAAGACGCTGCTGAAGTAAAATGACCCAAGAGTAAGGCATCAATATTTAGAGTTTCCTTTAATATAAAGCAGTACTAGAGATCATGCTATACAATTGAAGTACATGTGTGTTATGTTTCTTTCAAAACTGCATATTTGAAACCTATACAATTCCTTTACATTTTCTAGGCTGCACCTAATCCTTTTTGCCACATATAATACAATGCTAAGTAAAATAACTGTCTACATATGCAAGCATTGTTTTGTAAAATCGAAAGGTGTTACTATGCAAGTGCAAATACACCAGTTGCTGATCAAACCTTGCAAGAATTCTCATAGAAAACAAAACACCAACAAGCCACGTTTTGAAGTCTAAAAACTTTTTTTGTGAATAAGACTTCAAATAAAAAGTTTCTCAAAAAAGTGCAACCTCTGGAATGATGGGTCAGTTCTTTCTTAAATGTTTGCCTCAAATACTGCACCCTTCTTATGACTGTAAAGTTAGGTTGTGGTTCCTTGTTAACATAAGTCTTTGTCATTAGAGTTGCGATTAGGAAGAAGTTATGCTTATCAGCTTAAAGCTTGACTGTGTTATTCTTTAAAGGTCACTGACCGAAAGGTTGCATAGAATGAACAGCAAACAGAAATAACTAAAAATGACCTGCTTTATTTATTTGGGAGCTCATTACATTTATGAATATCCCTAGATTTCCTAACATACATGCATTGATATCAGTTTATTTAAATGAATATCAGAACAACAAATAGGGGAAGTATAATATGTGTAACTATTTCTACAGAATGTAAGATGGTATTCCTCCAGTTTTAAGTCACAATACAGTGTATTTAATGAACATTTCAGTGAAGTCTACGTAAAATGCACATTCAAACCTAAAACATTGATTATTAAAAAGAGAAAGATAGGGAAGTGCATGTACTGGAAGTAACCAAGCAGGAACTTCAGGAATAAGGTATATATTTGCTTTTAATAGAGGTTTTGGTTGGTGCAACAGTGTACAATTCATGACTAACAGATGTTATCATGTCTTCAGCTCTATCTTTTGTATCATTGTAACTACTTCTCACCTGGTTTTGAGTGGATGGAAAATGATAATAACCATACCAGACTTGAGAGATTCCAAATAGAACAGACTTAAACCCTAGAGTCCAGTTAGCTTACCCATAGGTTACTATAACAATGTGTAGAGGTGGACAGAATTAGCTACATCTCACACATTCTGTTGTGAAGTAGCCATACATTATTAAAACATTGCTTAAGAATTTTATGCATTTTTGACTATTTTGATTAATTTAATGCCTGACTGAGTCAGAGATTAGGTTTTGGCATAGGTTATAATGCAAATATTGAAATAAAGAAGTGCAAGAATGTTTAATTTTTAAAATATGAGTTTTAATTTACCTCATACAGAGAACAGCTCTGGTCACCTGTGGAGATGCGATACACATTACGTCACCTAATGTACAATGTCTGAATAATACTGAGCACACAGTTAAAGTAAACAAATGCAATTTATTGAATAGAAGTCAAATATTTATCCAGCTGATGAAGCAGACGCTATATGCAACTCTGACAATAATTAAAGATAAACCCGGCTAAAACTGGGTTATCGCTTCATTTCTGATATGGTGTATCTAAGCAGCATAGTCAGCGTGGGTTGATCTTTAGTTCTTTATGAAACAGTCAGTTATAGAACCCATAAAATGCTGTGGACAATGACTACTGTGAACATTGGCTGTAAGTATGACAAGATCCTTATTGAACAAAATTGGTGAAATAAAGAATGGAAATTGTAAATATACCGTAATGTATCCATTACCATTATTTCATAATCATCCTCTCCAATGAAATCCAGGGATTTTACAATCTCTAATGCCTTTTTATTTTTTTGTGCCTCCCCAAAGGGTTCAGGTTGTTTTGGAATCAAAAAAAGGTTGCCATCTTTTTTTTTAATGTTTGCATTAACTGGTGTTCAAATAGGTCAGAAAATAACAGGTACAGTAACTTTTTGTTTGGTTTAATATATTAAACTTTGACCATTTTACAAAACAACACCAGTCCTAAAAAAACCCCAAAAAACAGACAAACTACTACAAATGAATTACATTGTGTAGTGTCAACCAGTGGTCATATCTATCGATCGATCGATAGCTCGATCGATAGATAGATAGATATTTTATTATTTACCCTGATGAAACAAAACAAAGCAAAACCATTTAGAGTGTTACACATTATTTATTACAGTGCCACAGACTTTACCACACACCTCTTTCCTCAGCTCAAACTCATGGAGTGGAGCATAAGATTTTGAAAAACAACGTACACTAGACCAGTAGTTTTTTGTTCACGGACCACCTGATTTTTATTTATTTTTTTATCTCTGAGGACCACACAATAAACAGTATATCTGTCTGAAAAATAAGCACATAAAAAATCACTATTATACTAAGAATAACCACAGACTTACCTTTCTCTGTTTCAATGCGATGGAGGGCCTGTTACTATGAGCAAAGTTATTTTTAAACATGAATTTACAGAGAGGGGGAGAAAAACAGTTTGCTTTATTTTTAAGTTGATAATTACAGCAGAAATTGATGTATGTGAATTAATAATCTGTGAAGTTACAATGCATCCATGGGGCACCAGCATAGTCAGCTCTACAAATCTCCATCTTTAATCTTTATCGTAATCTTAATCGTGGCAGTTCTAGTATTAATCCAAGATGCAATTTTTCGGGATTCGCCATTAGCCCATTCGCCAAAGCCTATCCAGTACAGTTTTTACCTTACACAAGTACTTTGACTATGGGAGTAACTTTCTTAATTTTTTCCCCAATATTCATTACATGTTCAACAATATTTTTACTGTTATTAATTTGGTCCTCCCATAGTTCATTTGATATATCGAGGTTGAATAACAATCCAAATGGTGAAAAACCCATTAATGATTGAGGTACCACCTGTACTGTGAACATGAGATATGGAAGCAGAAAGTCCCAATCTTTTCCATCCTTGTCAATTACTTTCTTTAAAATATTTTTCTTTTACTTTTTGTTAAAACGTTCCGCTAGCCCATTGGTCTGCAGGTGATAAACTGACATGCATATAGATCTGATTTTTAAAATCTCTTTCATCATGTTTGATTACGAACGGGGTCCCTTGGTAAGTCAGTATTTCTTTCAGAATGCCTACTCAGGTGAATATTTATCCAAGTTATTTTGCTATCGTTTTAGATGCTGTGTTTCTGAGAGGTATTGCTTCTGCATACCTGGTGGCATAGTCAAGAACAACTAAGACACAACTAAAACCTCTGGTTGACCGTGTTAATGACCTTACCAGTCTATAGCAATACATTCAAATGGCATTTCTATAACAGAGAGGGGCACTTGCGGAGCTCAGAACTTATGGGTATGGGAGCTATTTTTTTGAAAGATTTTTAGTTTTTTTTTTTCCTGTCGGGAGATTGGGCAAGTACAAGCTTTCCAGAAATCTTAGTAAATTGTCCAAAATACTTATAAACCCAAAAATAAATGAACAACATATTACATTTAGTGAAATATCCATAGGATAAACATCATGGGTCAAAATACATTTCACTAAAGCCCCAGGCCAATAGAGATACCTATTATTATGAGGTGCAGCATTTTAGTATCTTAAGTTTTGGATTCGATTACCTACAATTATATTGATTTAATTGATAATTTAATGTTTATCTGGGTTGATTAGTTCTCTTATCAATAATATTTAATTGACATGTTAAAGATCGAGGATTTACTATGAACACACATACACACACAGACACAAGGAATGTTTAATCAATAGAAGTATTTTATTAAGTACACAAAAAATAAACAGAAATCAGAAAAGTCAGAAAGTAAAGCTTAGTCTTTAAGCACAAACACAATTCAAATCTCTCACTGCACTCATCCTGGCTAGCAGGCAATTGAAATTTGACACCATCTGTCTCCACACACGTGACAGCAACTCAAGCAAGCTGTGACATAGCTAGTAGCTTGCTTATATACACACAAGCCCACATAGGAGCACAGCCTCAACTGAGATGATGCAGACAATCTTAGACTATATCACATTAAGCTTATTATAGTGTATATATATATATATATATATATATATATATATATATATATATATATATATATATATATATATATATATATATATTAAGTATATGGCAAGTTTACTTTTAAATACATTTTCATACAACAATATAAGGTAGATTACTTATAGTTACTTCATCAAGTTTCACTAAAAGTTAATTCACACACAAAGTGTGCAAACTAAAAATTTATTTAGTTCCATGAAAGGAAAATGCAGCTGGAATGGTACTCAGCAGTTCCTTGAAGCTTGGACTTTTGGTTTGCTTTTTTGGAAACTCAA
This sequence comes from Polyodon spathula, assembly GCF_017654505.1. Classification (NCBI taxonomy): domain Eukaryota; kingdom Metazoa; phylum Chordata; class Actinopteri; order Acipenseriformes; family Polyodontidae; genus Polyodon; species Polyodon spathula. The sequence goes on from NC_054541.1 coordinate 40,428,350, forward strand.
TCCGTTGAAGTGTCCAGTTAAAAAATTTCTCCTCTCACAAAGAAGTCTTCAATCCCACATTGAATCAAATTTGGCAACAAGTTTTCAATTCTCGATAGAATCAACAAACAGCTGCAACAAAGTCTTCAGTCCTTGGTATAGGATCCACAACACCCGTCCACTTTGTCCTCTTTGTTGAATCTTTTAGCTACGCTGGAGCAGTTTTTTTTGGATACTGTGGTTTTAGGTGTACAGCAGACCCAGACTGGTTTGTCTGATAACAGTCTCTGTAAGTTTTACAGCAGTCCTCCAGACCGGGCCTCAGTCTCGTTGCTTGTGGTAGTGACTCGCTTGCAGCTTGCTTCCTGTTCTTGGGTCCGTTTTCAGGCAGTCCTGGAGTTGAAGCTTTGCTTAGCAGAGTGACAGCCTTCAATGTGGAGCGCCAAATGTTTAGTTTTGCTTGGATATTTATTCTTTAGTCTAAATAGCCACTTTCATGAGATAATTTGTGTATCTTGCCTTTTTTTAAACTCACAGTTCTTTGTTTTAATGTCCTTTTCCACCAGGACATCACTAGTTTATGTCTTCCTTGCGTCAACACGATTGTTGTTGCACATGTGAATTACCTGTGCATAATTCAGCTGTCCGCTCAGCCTAATCCAGTTCAGGCACTAGTCCTCTAATCAGTAGGTCACAATGTTCAGTATGTCTGCAAGCCAGAGGCCCCCTTCTCAAGACACAGCAGTTTGCCCTGTTTCCCAAGACACAAAGTTTCATTAATGAATCCAGTTACATTTCTAATACATGTTCATGTATTCTCATATTCAGGGAATATGCCCCATAAAGTGCAGCATTACCAGAGAACATACTAAATTGCTTTACATAACCAAAAATGCTTATCAACCCATTTTTATTTTTACATTAATTCTTTCTGATCCTAGTTCCTGAGGGTTGTGGCTACCACTGATACTGTTACAGTTTTGCGATAGGAGATTACTAAATTACACTGATGGAGACATTTCTAAAGAAAAATGAATTTGAGTACATTTTAAAACTTGTTTTTTACATTCAAAAGTAGGTAATCATATCATATATTTTATCATACAGTGAACATGTTATTCTCTTAATAATCTTAAGACTCTCAGCTGTTTAGAAAGGTATAATATGGTATACTTTCAGTGGATACCATATTTGTCAATATACAAGCCGAAGGTCAAGTTGTCATGTCAGTCAGACCTCAAATAGGTAGAATGTGTTTGAGGTCTGACTGACAGTGTTTACATTGGGCTGCAACCAGCGTCAGGCCAGGTGAATCAAATCGATCATTTGAGGTCTCTGGGCTTTTCTCAGCCAGATATGAAAGAGCTGTGCCTTCACTGCTGAGGTCACCCCATGCCCATGCCAAAATTTCAGCCTTGAGCTGGTTGTATTTCTCTGTTGTCGACTGGTCAAGATCATAGTAGGCCTTCTGGGGGTCACCAAGAAGAGCGACCAGAATTATTCCGGGCTTAAAAGGCATGTCATATGCAGACAGGCTAAAAGAATTGAATCTGTTCAGTCTTGAACAAAGAAGACTACGTGGCGACCTAATTCAAGCATTCAAAATTCTAAAAGGTATTGACAGTGTGGACGCAAGGGACTTTTTCAGCCTGAAAAAAGAAACAAGGACCAGGGGTCACAAATGGAGTTTAGAAAAAGGGGCATTCAGAACAGAAAATAGGAGACACTTTTTTACACAGAGAATTGTGAGGGTCTGGAATCAACTCCCCAGTAATGTTGTTGAAGCTGACACCCTGGGATCCTTCAAGAAGCTGCTTGATGAGATTTTGGGATCAATAAGCTACTAACAACCAAACGAGCAAGATGGGGGAATGGCACCTCTCGTTTGTAAATTTCTTATGTTCTTATGTTCTGCCAGCCCATTGAGCCTTCGGCCAGGCCTCTGGTGGTCACCCGTTCAAATGACAGCAGCTACGCCTCCACGTAGTCGTCCCTGGTCATTTCCTGAAATAGATGACTCTGATTCATGTTGCTCACCACCGAATCGAGCCTAGCAGCCAGCTCCTGTTGCCTGGCTCAGTTGCTCCAGCAAAAGCTGAGTGGTGCTCCATTGTGCCGCTGCTTGTTCCTGCTGCACATGGTTGGTTTCTTGCTGCGTGGGGGTAGCTTGCAGCAGTGCTTTTACCACATCTTCCATGTTATTTTCGGGAAGAAGGAAAAAGGGGAAAAAATGCACTTTTTCTATAAGCCTCCAGGGGGTGCTCTAGTCCAGCTTCTGACACCAAGTGTCTCCCAGTGGCCATATATTTGTTGCAGGATGTAATGATATACTGGAGTTGTTTCCCAAAACAAAAACACATTGTTTACTATTTACACTGATGAAACAAAACAAAAAAATAATTAAATCCAAACAAAAACCTAACTCCTGTGAGGAGTGCTAACTATACACGGACTCCCTAACTGATAGTCGGAATGGTTAAGCTGTTTATCCAACACAAACAACAGAACAGAAACACAACTGCTGTAAACAGTAACAAACTGTAACTCCACACAGGATTTGAAATAGGCTTGAAAAAGCCTTCCTAGAGGCAAACACATAGAGCCTCTTAAATAGGGTGTCTAAATTAGATCATCTGTGTTCAATTAAAGCAATTGAACACACCTGATTTAAACACTGACCTTGTTAATCTATTGCATCTTACAGGCAGGTTAAAACAATTAGATCTAGTGGGCAATTTTAAACATACCATGTTTTCGGCACTTTAGAGCTTTTCTGGATACACAGCCCATTTCAATCTTAGGCTCACGTACACGTTATTTATTACAGTGCCACAGACTTTTCCACAGTAGACTATCCCTATATTTCCCATTAGTAAACAACACGGTTACTTGTCTAATCTGTGCAACAGAATGATTTGAGTGTTTTCTCCAGCCCTGTATGCTTTAATAGCTATAGGAAACAGTGGATGCTTACATTAAATAATTAAGTAGCCATTTTACGTGTGCAGTTTTTGGTGATTAGGGCCTAGCATCCTCTGGGATCATAAAATACACAATACACATGATACTACAGCAGAGTATGGAGCTACTATCATATAAAAACAAATAACAATACAAATATCACCTTTTTACTAAATCCACTTTTCCATTTCCAGAACCAAAAATTCCAAAAGAATGGTTTTCCAAACTCGATGGCATCCTAACTTTTTCAAAATTAATATACATATTTATTGTCTACCTCCTAATTCAGCTCTATACTGTTTACAATTAGCCTGCTTCTATTTCTGGCTATGAAAAAACAAGCTTGGCTATTATTTTCATTGATATGATGCATTATAACCTCATCAACAACCAATCAATCAATCAATCAAAATGTATTTTATAGAGCTCCTTTTATAGTGGACCACCATCACAAAGAGCTTTACAAGTTAATGAAGAACAATGCATAATACTGTATGGGAACAGTGAAAAAAAAATTTTGCAATCAAAAAATCAATCAAGTCGGTCTCCATGTTTGCTCAGTTGACTGTGCTGAGAAACCTACCAAAGCTGTCCTAGCTCTGTCTACACAGACTGTGACATCAGGCGCAGACTTCCGACTGCAACGCAGACTTTTTAGGAGGAGAGCTGTTATGGGCAGTCGCTGTAATGGCTGGTGATGTCAGTGTGTTCTTGGAATTACTGTTTAGTTATGTCATGTAACCCAATAACAGCAGTGCCCCCACCTCTACCAGTGAGGTGTGGCTTGTCAAAGAGTGAGTAGCCTTTTGTGGTGGATAGATGTAGTGAGTGCTTATCATTTGCAGAGTGCCAGGTTTCTGCTAGACAGAGCTCAAGATTATTATCAGTTATAATTTTGTTGCGAAGCAGAGATTTGTTAGGCAGAGAACGGCAATTTAGGAAGGAGAATTTACAGTTTGTAGCAGGCAGTACAGGGGGAGAGGAAGTTAGTAACGGTATCTGAAGCAAATACTTACCAGTGTTCATTCTAGGAGAGGAGAAAGAGGGCGCATGCTTTGTCCAGAACATCCAGACATTAGGTGTCAAGGTTGGAATGAGACCTCTGGTAGCCACTGGGAGAGATTTGGGGAAGGTCATCGCTCTACCTGTCCTCACTCGGACTGCCACAGCTCAGACTGCCCTTGGAAGTGTGGCGTTCTAAGACACTGTTTGCCAGTTAATACTATCTTATAGGCCTAGAGCTGTATACTAAACACACGTTTCTAATCAGCCTCCCAATTCAACACACCGCAGCACACGAAGGAAATCTAAATTACAAGAGAGAGCTTATGAGGCCAGGCAGGTGCAGAAATTAACCAAATTTGAATTTGAACTAAAAACAGTAGGGGTTCTCGAGACAGCATCATAACCATTTTGTGTAAATGCCTATTGTTATTTATTTAAAAAATAGAAATTCTGTTATAATTTCATAATTTAAATAATGTTGTTATGTATTTATTTATTTTACAAAAGTATGCTAATAAACACAGATTTGCAATTTAAAGCACACAATTATCACTTACAAATTACAGATTTATATAACTGAAGTAATAATGGACTTCTTACGCTCCCTTGCAGCATGAATAGCTGTTTATTATGAACTATTTCTTATTCATTTTTGTTAATTGGTTCAGTGTTTTTATAATACAGGAGACACAACACAATATACATCTCCACCTTTATTTTAATGGTATAAAAAGTGTTGATATTACAAAACTGGAAACAAACAATTCAAAATGTTAACTCACTAAGTACAATTTAACTACAAAAAGCAGTGTGAGTTGTCTTCAATTTTAAAAGATTGCCAGCAGTATGTTTTTGGAATATTGTACCATAGCTTTCTCAAGATAATACACACCTTTCAATACATTTAATGTAAGCTGCACAGTATATTTCAACTACAGCAAGAATATATATATATGTAGTGACCCAGAGACTCACCACACAGGCTCGCTCGGGTTCTTTTCCCTTCCAAATCACAACCCAACACACGGAATTTGAAAGAATAAGTGCTGACGCACACATTTAATTATACAAAGTAAAGAAAAACAAAACAAACACCTAGCTCCTTCGGAGCACTGGCTAAACATTTGTCAGGAACCAACTCTAACGAAACCGGACAGCTAAGCTGTTTACCAAACAAAAAGACCAGTTTTTTAAAGCTGAACACGAAAAGGCTTTCATACAGTACCTTTTTCATTACGGTTGAAAAACACCATCAACCGGGCCCTCCACACAGAAGCAGTCCTGAAAGGACTGGCTGCTCTCTATATATACCCTGCACCTGCACCTGGCTCTAATTTACAATAATAGTCAGGTGCAGGTCATAATTAACTAATAAAACAAATATGTTTTTGCAGGGATTAACTCCCTCCCTGCCATGTTACTATATATATATATATATATATATATATATATATATATATATATATATATATATATATATATATATATATGGATGGTCAGTTCTCTCAGGCATATGCCTTACACAGGATGCACAATATACACCAGAGCGCAAGTTATAAACAGAAGCATGTTATACATATTTAAAACTGGTTATTCCTCCTGTAAACAATTCATGTAGGATTTCTGCAGTCATTGTAATTATTACAAACATTTCAAAATACAACAAGAATACAGTTGAAAAGAAGTGGTCTCAAGGCACTTGTATAATTTCTTCCACAGGGTTAGATTTGGTCTCCTCTGTCCTCCTTCACTCACCATGGGGAGAGGTGAACTGTGCACTATGTAATAAAGCATTTACTATTACTATATATTTTTTTCTGGTTTTAATTTAAGGTTAGTAAAATGGTTACGCATGGTTTTGTATCACTTTCTTGTTGAATTTTCAATTTTAACATTTCTTTATTTTACAAGACTTTGGTAGGTGGTGTTTCTCAAGGGTAATTGAGGGATGTACACTTACAAAAAATGAAAACAGCAATTGCAAATTTCTTCAAATGATAAATGGTGAAACTTGATTTATAATGACAATAAACCATGAAGCCCTGACTCGCCTGAGCTTCTGAAATAATGTCTATTTATCTTAAATTATTTTACCGTGCAACACTTTAGATATTATTTACAAGGGAGTCCTAAGCTCCATTCAAAAGACTTCCTCACTAGATATAACTGTCCTGATGTGGACCTACATCTCTTGAAATGTCTGAGGCTGTATGAATTAAAGATACAATCTGACTTGCACAGAGATGCCTCCAGCTCCATGTGCTGTCCAATACACAATTGATTAAGTAGACCAAGCATCACAAGAAACTTCTCACTATTATAACACATTTATTTTCAAAATAAGGTATATAAATGATGGACAATGATGAAATGTTTCTGTTATCTTTTGAATCACTTGATCATTCATCCTTGACCATGACATGCTTGAGTGACTATGACTGCACTTAATCACCTAATTAGTGAGACAGTTGATTGGACACTGGATATGGAGTGATTTCTGCTGTTGAATTGCAAGCTGAATAAAAGCAATGAAGAAAATCACAGAAAAACACCAATATGCCACACCTGTCAAGAGAGCAGCGCCTGCGTGCAGTCGACATGTTGGAACCTGGACTAGGGCAGCGTACTGTGGCTCGCCGTCTTGCGTGCTCACAGCCAGCAATTTCAAACAAGGTGAGATGGTATAACCAGACACGTTCTGTCAATGACAGGCCACCAACTGGGAGACCAAGAGCCACAACACCTGCCCAAGATCGACAGATCATTTTGCAGCATTTTCGTGATGTAAATTGTTAATCAACACAATAAAAAGTCACCGCACCTGCTCTAAAATAGAGTTTGCCATTTTTCGATCACATCTAGTGGATTTTATCCAAATATAAGTGATAAGTTTCATTTGTTGCTCAAATATAAGTGATACATTTCTTTTGATGCTCAGTATAGATCAAGTACAGAAGAAAACACTTGGTATTAGTTTCCATTTGCATGGCATTATGAAAATAGAACTCGTTCCCAGTGGGTTTATCCCCTATAAATGTATTTAAATGGATAAATAAATCAATAAATTAAAAGCTGTATCTCAATGTTTTTAAATGTGTTTGTCTCACTTCTGTTAACGTACACCAGTGTGAGTTTTCTCCCTTCAGGGATAGTCCCGATCGGACACATATTGTATTTAAAGGGGGTATTTTACATGTACTTCTGTGTCTTTAATGGACAAGCAAGATAATTATTCCCCTGTTTTTTTAAGTTTTGGTAAGAACACACTTGTATCTGGGTTGAAAGGGTGCCTACTTGAATGTTTGCTAAGGACATACACCTGGACACACTTCACACTGTCAGGATCATGGGTGTGCAGACACTGTGCTGGTGGGTACCTGGAGGGTACTTCATATAACGCCAGCAACATTTAATTCTGGCACCAGTAGACATGTTTATTATTATTATTATTATTATTATTATTATTATTATTATTATTATTATTATTATTCCTTGTAACCATTGATGAAGATACTGTAGTTTTTCATTGGGTCTGGAGAGAAGGAGAGAAGGTTTTTGTCATGTGGGAAGTTGTGAGGGGGTCTTGATTAGGGCAGGTTTGATAATTTAGCATTATTAGGCTCTCTGGTGCTAAACTTTTAAAACTGTTTAGAACCAATTTTCAAAACATCCTGCACCCCTGTACTACAACAACTACTACTTAAGTGATAGAGTCCGTCGATGTGGGCTCTACCGTGTGGTAGATGACCGCGACTGGAGTTATGCGTCCTGAGCCGTAGGCGAGGGCGCTAACAAAAGTCAAGATCATCTACCACATGGTAGAGCCCACATCGACAGGCCTCTATCGCTATTAGAAAACAATTTATTTCTTTATTTTATCTTTAAAAAAACTTTATAATCTATATTTACCTTGAACTTCTGATATTTCGCCAGGTAACATTCCATTAAGGAAAATAGTCTCTAACATAATTAGAAGAAAAAAAATGACATACACATAGAGAAAATGTTATTATTATTATTATTATTAAAATTATTATTGCTAACATATTTAATTATTGGGGCTTACTCTTTCTTATTATAATTTATCTGGACATGAATAGCCCGTGTAGTATTGAGTCCGACTCGAAACTTGTTGTTGGAGGCGGGGCATCATTCGAGCAGACAGGGACTGGATTGGCTGGTGGGGAAAGAACTGAAACAACAGGATTGGTAGTTTGACTGGCTGGTTTTGAGGGAGGGTGGAGTTTGGATCCAGCCAATGACAGAATTTTGGACCAATCGTGTCTTCCCTGTTTAATTGCTGTCCAGTAGCTGCAAATTGAGCGTTCATTACGGTGTCCTGTCACAGACATGATTTCTCTTGTCTCTAGACCAGCATCAGAAAGTATGTTTTAAGTAGCATTTTATGTTATCAGATTAGTTGTAGATTAGAATGTTAAGAGAAAAAGCCAGTATTTATGTGAGGATTGATTTTTAAAATGTAATTCACAGTTAAGCACTTCAACGTTCCAGAGGGCATCTATGCAAAACAGAAGCCTGCTAGATCTGGAATCTGATTGGCTGTTCGCACTCAATCATTTTCTAATAATAATAATAATAATAATAAAAAAAAAAAGGTTGGGGGTTGCCCTGTTTAATCCATTCAAAAAAGTAATAATAATAATAATAATAATTATTATAATAATACTAAAAACCCTGAGTTTAATTTAAAGTGATCATATCTGGGCTGTAGTCAGGTAATTTATTGACCTGAGAATGAACCCTCTGACTTTAAACAATATAAAATATCCAGTTTTCAGAACAGAAACTTTGTTCAAAATTTGAATTTAAGCTAAGTGTTGTTAAATTCAATCTAGCAAATTAACTGGAGAATAGTCAAAACCGATTTCAATTGATAAATCTTTAATGATTTCAGGGATTTTATACAAATGTGCACTTGACAGTGCTAATTTAAAGCAAATATGAAGCTTGATTAAAAATTCCCACAGCTAGGAAGATAAATGTTTGAATAATTTATCAGATTTAATTGACATGACTGCGATGTTGTAAACAGAAATGTTTTGATGTTCATAATGCATTTTGACATCATTCATTTTTGGGAAAGATCCAAGAAAGGCTAAAACCACAAGAGTGACAGGAGAAAAAAATCCCTTGTGCTGAAGCAAGCATAATCGGCTTTGACTGAACGATCAATACACTGGATTTACTTATTATTTCAAATATGTGAAAACTGGGAGAACGCCACTGGGCATCTTTTAATAAGTAATACAAGTTCCACAAGACACGATGGACTAGCCAATGCTCTGTAAACAAATTCGACATGATCTGAGAGGGAGCCCAAGGCAAATGTTTCATTCTGACTTACAAAATTGACACTAACCAACAATGTAAATAGAGCAGCATTTATTTTAATTCCAAGAACATCTCCTGTTCATCACAATAATGGGTTAAGGCTATAAAAACCTGCTTCACTACAATGCTATGAATATAGTCCTACTGATATAACATATACTGCAACTGCTTCCTTCAAACTACATATATTATATATCAGGCAGTGTGGTCCAGTGGTTAAAGTCCAGGGCTTCTAACCAGAAGGTCATTGCTTCAAATCTCACCTCTGCCACTGACTGACTCACTGTGTGACCCTGAGCAAGTCACTTAACCTCCTTGTGCTCCATCCTGCGGATGAGATGTTAAATCAATGTCTTGTTGTAAGTGACTCTGCATATAATACACAGTTCACAGCCTAGCTCTGTAAAGTGCTTTGTGATGGTGGTCCACTATGAAAGGTGCTATATAAAGATAATATATATTTTTAAGGATCCCGTAGTTACAGTAGCACTAAGCCAAGAGATTCAGGATTCAGGATCATCCCATTGATTAAACAAGTCTATTGACCTTCTTACTGTATAAATTATCCAAATACAGGTTGGAGCAGGACTATCCTTTGGGTAATATGCAATAACCTGTTAAGACTGCTAGAGCTTGTAGGGGTTTTCTTCACACAGTGCGTTCTCAAAATGAATTGGTTTATTTGCAAGAGGCAAAAGTGCAAATGTCCTGACAGCTTCAATCAGGTCTGATATGAGTGGCGCACCCCTGCCCATTGACAACAATCTGGACCCCCCTCAAACCTTTACTTCTACTTTAACAGACAACAGTAAAATACAATTGGCATACAGTTAGTTCAGCATAACAGCAATATACAACCAGAAAAACTTCTGAGCCAGCATGTCCAGTTTAAAACTGGAAAATGCTAGCAGCTCTGACCAATTGGCAATGTCATATGATAACATATTGCAACATGAAAACAAGATCTACATTATTAATATCCCCCGTACAGCTATGTCTTTATTGTTATAAAACTTTTATCGATTATAATTTTCTCCACCTATGTTACAGTACTGATTAACTCAACATACATTACCAGATTCTAGCTTTGGCTTGAAAACTGTCAGTTTTGTATGGTTTTTCAAGAATGTTTACAGAGAATTAATCCTCAGAACATATATTCTGTAAACTCAATTTAATAGGGTTGCTTTCCTATTCCAAGCTCCGTGTACAGTTTGGGCAAATCTATTACCTCTAAAAAAGGTTATAATCTGAAGCTGTTTCTATATTTGAAAGAAGGATAACAAAAAAAAAAAAAAACTCTCATTAAATGTTACCATTTGAATCTGTAAATCTAGGTAAAATGAACAGTTTAAAATGAAACAAAGCTTGGAATGCATGAGGTATGTTAGTTAATCCTATCGCAATCTTTCTAAAACTTAAGTCTATCTGTGTTTTCATATAATTTCAATAAATTCTCTTCATGTAACAAATGAATTAAATGTATATAGATTATCATGTATCGTTAAGTTTGTAATAATTGCTGTTATAATCAGTGGAATGCCATGGTAAGAGAATGCACATGCTTGAGACCACAATGCAAGCACACCTGTTTGCTGTGGGATTACTGGATACTGTAGTTTTAAGTGCTTAAAAGCTTTAGTAGCGGGTTCTGGAAAATATAACGTTGCACATCCCCACATGTTGCTTCAACTGTTTAAATAATGCACCTGTAATTTCTCTTTTCATTGATAAAACTTATAACTTCAAAGTCTGTTTTAAAGCTCTTTTCAAAATGGCCGCTTTAGTGCACTAGTAGTGTAAGGATTGCCCACATTGTCAACCAGGTAACACAGTAACAACGAAACGGAAGGGAAAATCCAGTGCACTTATTGTTATGTTGTTTTTGTTTTTTAATCGCTCTTCCTGTAGTGCTTTAGAGGACAGATCTCAAACCCCAGTGCACTCATGCAGCCATTTTGAAAATAACTTTGAAACTGAATTGAAAGTTATGTGTAGGTTGTCAGGTTGTTAACAAAGAAAAGAAAAAAATGGAAGGTACATTATTTAAACAGCTGCAGCAACACGTGGGGACGTGTAACTATATTTTCCGGAACCCTTACTATGTGTTTTATTTACAGGCGTGAAGTACCACTACTATCCAAATATTGTTCTGCATTTACTGCAATGTATCATTTTCACATCAAAGACAACTGTTCCTTTAAATGAAGCTGTGAAGTTGTCTTGTGCTTTATTAACTTGCAATCAATAAACATGCAGTTTGGCAAAGTAATCAGGAAATGCCTCCAATTGGCTGACAATGTATCAAAGCCAGTGCTTCAAGGCAACAGCAAGCTCTAACAAGCAGTTTATTACCGGTAGCTGTTACTGACATTAGTCAAAACCAAGAAAGATAAAACAGAATAAGAACTGCAATGCTGGAAGAGCCTTCGGCACCGTGTTCTCCTTTCCCTTTTGAAAAACCACACGCCTTCCTTTGATATGATAACAAATATAAATTGTTTAAAAAGATCAAATGCAAGAAAAACTGAACCCAGAATGTCATGGAGCTAATCAATCCAGGAGTGGCACACTCATAGTAATAGCATCCAGTTTTCTATCAGCCATGGCTTTCTCTGAATGAGATTCGTTTGAGTTGAGCAAATCAGACTTTTGATTCAACACACCAATTTTGCTAGCTATTTCCTTGTTTTATTTCTGTAGTTTTTTTTTTTTTTTTTTTGGGGGGGGGGGGGGGGTGTTGCATTTATGCTTTGTTTTACTTTAAGCTGAGACACCCTGGGAGACATCATTATAATACCAGGGTTTTACTCTTAAGAAATCCTAGCAGAACCATTAACCACAGCATCACCAGCAATGGCAACACAATGGATTTTAAGCAAAGATCCTGATAAAGTGGTTGGTACAGTTCATGCTATTTTTGGTTGTTACCATTGCCTTACCATTGAAGTGCCTCTGGATTGCCATTTAAGACCATTTGGTAAGGTTTGCTGAACTTTCTTACAAGGTTACATGAAGTAAGGAAAAATACATTTGGAAAAGGACTGGTTTTGCAACAGTACTATAATATCTATATCTCTTACCAGATTTGGAGAATGGTCTATACTGGCACAGCAATATAAATAACAGTCTTTGCTGAACTAAAACCTTATCGATAGGATATAGTTTTGTGTAGATACCGAACATAAAAGCTAATGGTGTTTTTCTAATATAAAGTCATATCCCATCTTTATTTATTTATTTGTCTGCCCATGTGCATACCTTTTCTGGTTCATTACAGCGACTCATTCAAATTCCAGTGTACAATGTCACCTGCTTGGTAATCGAATTACTTTATGGAAGAATTAGTATGTATATTTAATATAGAAGGGTTTTAATCTTGATGAAAATAACAGTGATAGGGTTGCTCATGTGTCTGGCAGATATGCCAGTAACTTACTAATAAATGACAGCTGATTTATGTATCTGGATTCTTTTATTTATAAAAATAGCAAGCAGACTGATTTTTGATATTAATAATACAAGTGAATCCACTTTGATTAGACTTCTGTGGAGAGCTGTGCATATTCAGCATTACAATTAAATCTTATGATGTGAAATGGGAATGACATGCTAATGAAGCAAGCCAGTGAGCCTGAACCAAGAGTGTCCAACATCATTACAGGATATCTTAGATGAAGAGTAATTATATGAGGAACACTGGAATGTCATTAAAAATCGTCAGTAAGTGATTTAACCAACTGTTTTTCACTAATGTTGGATTTTTAGAAGTTTACCGGACAGAAAGATCCTCTTCAGAAGTTAAAAAAAAAAAAAAAAAACTTTTAAATATGCCTGGATTTTAAGGGAGAGATGCAATTGAGTGTCCTAATTTAATTTGATGCATCAAAATTCAATGGCGGTATGTAATTGAAATCTCTTTTTAATACATTCAGATGAATTGGCAATTAGGCCTTGATCTGATTTCCATGAAATGTATTGAAATTGATAGTGGAGGCCCTTGAAATATTTTATTCTTGCCACTTAAATTTCTGAGTGTATTCAGGCACAGAGAGCCTCTGTAATTTTAACACTGTGTTCACTTATGAAAAGTTTTATCTGTATTCTTCATTTTTTGTTTTAAAGCTCAAAATCCTTTGGTTGTTTATAATGGGGGTAGGGGTGGGGGCACGGACTAACGAGGTTATCGTTGTGTCATAGCAGTTTCAAGTTAAGGTAGCTACAGAATGGAGTAACAGACTTTCCTTTATTATTTTAAATTTGAACTAGGTGTGAAAAATGAAAGTCCCACCACAAGCACAGATTCAGCACAATCAGCATTTGTAAACTTCTTTGCACTTTCACACTATTTTTAAAATCTTTTTTTTTTTTTTTAACAAAGATATATTTAAGGAGAACAGGGTTCCATTGTTTATATAAAATAACAACACAGTATTAATCTAAAATTAAAATACTGTACTAAAAGAAAATAAATTATGTATAATTGACCTTGAACGCAGCACTCTCTTTAGCTATACATCAGTTGTAAAAATGGCCCAAAGGAGAAGAGCCATTCACCATTTTCTAAAAGGAGTTTTGGGAAATCTAACTCCGAGAAACATTCGCAAGCAAAACAAAAAAAAACACAGTGAGTCCTATGGGTCACATAATTACAATAATTACATGAAGTTGAGCTTAGTTTCGCAGAACAACTACAACACAGTTAGAATGAGCAAATAAGTTTACATTTTCAAATTGTCTTGTTTGGAGTCCAGAAACAGAAGGTTTTATTGAAATATGAAACCAGGGATCATACATTACTGTTGTTTTTTGTCTATCAAGAGTTTGAACTCCAGCAATCTGAAGCACTGGTATTATGTTGCAATATGGTATTAGGCAATGAACAATGCTCAGCTTTTTCAATACTAGAAAAAAAAGGAAGAACATTTTGGAGTTGAGCTGTTAGTCTTATCTAACCCCATTCAAACATTTACCTCCCAAATCTTAAAAACCTGCTAATGTGTTCCATTCTCTTTATTTCTTCCTGCAGTTGTTTTTTTGTACCATTAGGGGGGAAAAAAAGATACATTCATTGCAAATAATTTCCCCCTCACTGTGCTGTATATAACATTGCATTTTGTACGCAATCCAGCCAACAGGACAGAAAAGAACAGCTGCAACCACAACACAGTCATGTTTTATTTTGTTTGGCAGCAGGGGCTGTAATCTCACTCACTTTATTTGGTGTTTGTGAGTAGCATGCTAGTCTCTGCTGTTATGTATTACACTGTAGGATTCTTTGCTTGACATGCATGCTCCTACAGTTACATGGTTGAAAACAGATGTAATGATAGCCAAGTGGCAAAAAAAAAAAAAAAGGTCAACAGGTCCCAACCAAGGGCATACAGGTGAAGACAAATAATTCTAGTTTAGAAACTTCCAGGGTTAGGGTTTACTGTAAGAAACAGTACCTTAGATGTTAGGGAAGAGGTATTCTCCAAACAGATGCCACAAAGCTCTATTTAAACTAAACTACAATCTAGAAAAAAGTTTAACATAATAACTTCTGATGATCTTTTTTGCCATTAAACTACAGCTACACTAGTACCATAAAACAGTTTTTTTAAGAGTTAAGATCTGAACCAAATGTACAACTTGCATTTAAACTTAAATGAGTTATTTACAAGGACCTACAATGTCCCTAATGGTAGGAAACATTCATAACAGGAGACCAAGACACAACATATCAGAACTGAGCTTCAGCATGTACCATATGTTGTATCCTTTATTATTATATATGGCCCCTAAGAAGAAATAATACCATTTTAATAGTACAATACTGGCATAAACAATTGTCATGAAGCAGGAGCAGGCCATGTACTGCTCTGAATGATTTCTTTTTATACAAATTATTTTATCCTCTCTGAAATGTTTCCTTTGCATATCCCTGTTTTTTAACCATTAAGAGCTGTAGCGAAAGGTTACGTTAAGTAACTATATAAAATTTACCACACAATTTATGAGTGACCTAGAAGAGAGCCTCACACTGTATATGCTGTGAATTAGATTGAACTCTACAGTAATGTCAGGTTGTCCTCAATTGGGTCAATGGCTGTGTTGCAGAACTCCAGCGCGTCACTTCGCCTTTTCCATTTGAGTGATGCTGTCACTTTATTGTCTTGAAGTCGGCACTATGAGGGTAGTTCTCTTTCAGTACTCAATATACCCATAGCCACAACAGGGCCTAGGGTTATCATATATACCTTTACAGTTGTGTGGCTTAATAAAGATCCTATACTTTTATATATAAAACAAAAAAAAAAAAAAGTCTGAGTTTTATAATGATATTAAACAGAGCCACATATGCTGCAGTTTCAAATGTTATCCAGTATGCTCAGGGAATAAAACAATTAAGCATAGACTGGCATTGGGATATAGAGGCATTTATGCAGATGTGTTGATAATAAAAAGTGGTGAAAAAGTTGGGGGACACTCCTCCAGTTTAGATAATGTTACTGTTCCATAGAATCAGTGTAAAGCATTGGCTGAAGCTTGCTGTTTATTTTACTTCATCTATAAATCTATTCAACATTACCCAAAGAATGGCATGTACAGAGATGATCTGGCAACCAAGCCCAAACATCAATACATCTAATGGAAATGTCCTGGTATTGATGTTTATTGTGATGATGGATGTGCATGAAGCAAATGATGAGTTAATGCACTCATATAACCCCAATGGCTCAAATACAATCGGACCTGTACTTTTAGAAACTGAGAATACATTTACTTTATGAAAGGAAAAGTAACAGTATTTTTTATTCTGTACCTGGCTTATGGATTTTAGCACCCCAAACATCTTTTCGGCTTATATGCGCCATTTGTTTTAGCAACAAACGAAATTACCCTTTTTCTGTCCATTGTACAAAAAAAACAGCCCGAGAGGTTCTAGAAGCAGTTAGGCTACATGAATGTCTAATTTTACATTAGCCGGTCCCTGGTGATAGGTCACGCAATCCGCAATTCACTTTGGTCGAGGAAGTTGCAATTTTGAAGACAATGTGATCAGACAACATCCTGCTCTTTATGCTTCAATGGTTAAGTCTTATTTCCACTGCACAAATTCTACATGCTACCTTTGGACATGGACTAAGTAAGCATACCATTTAACGTCATAACTAAAACCTTTTCAGTTCAGATAACGTAGCAATTTGAGTTTTTTTTTTTTATTTTTTAACCAAGGTCACTCGTTTTTAATGCAAGATAACCTTTTATGTAACCTATTCTTGGCTGAGTTACTCTTGATCAAAGAGCTAGGTACACATATGGATTTAACCAGCTGCAGGCCCACTGGGCTGGC
>NC_054541.1:40452485-40454985 GCF_017654505.1 Polyodon spathula
TATCCTATCCATGCAGACAGTCATGTTGCCAAGGTGGGAATGTCAAACTACAAAAGGATGCAGTGACCTTCCCACTGGGGAATAAGAATGCCATAGGCAGCAATGGGGTGCACAGTACATACTTCCACATGATGGATGGATAAGACAAAACTACTGGGGAAACTTGTCATTGCCACTTCCATTCTCAGAGTCTGGTTAGTGTTCTGAGATGCATCAGGGAATCCAAGAAATGCTCCTATTTCTTAAAAGTGGAGGGTATAGCTTACAGACAGACTGTATATTTAACCAAAATATGTTATTCAAATCAAGCTTTGATGGGCTTTGTGGTCTGTTCATGTTTAGCAGGAGCATTTACCATACTACTATGCATTTCAGATGACAGATGTTCCAAATATATGTGTCAAACTGGAACAGATATTATCCTGGAGGATACGGTATGGCCAATAAAAAATACTGTACCCAGTTCAATGTTTCAAAGGATTTTTAAATCACACTGTTTAAACATGCACTACAGTACTCCACTTTCTATCCACAGTTTAGTAAACAAGGTACAGTGACATGTTTGACATCACTGATTAGGGAGACATTTCTTACATACATTTCTGAAACCCACAATACATTAATTTTTAATGCCCCCTCTCTCTCTCTCTTGGTTCCATTAAAAAAGATGAAAAAGCAAAGATTTTAAAGTAATTAATGACACAGTTAGCTGCTAAATATTAATAGGAACAGTCTTGCATAAAATATAACATATAAACCCTCCAATGCAGACATAAGAGTAATTAAAGTTGAATGTGTAATTGCTTGCATTTATAGGGTACATTGTTATTCTCAGGCCATTGTAAACTTGTTAGTTGTATTAGTATGCTACATATGCAATTTATTATTAATTTCTAGATTTAATACAAGTATAACATACCAGGACTTCTTGTTGTTATGTACTATAATCCTTTAATAGTTTTATCTATTAATTATATCTGTATGTAAATCATTTTGTTTTTAATAGTGTCATTTTGGTTATACCCGGCTAGCATTGAACTGAAAGTGTCAATTAAGTCTATGGGCCATGATCTAAAATGCGTGTGCAGTCAAGGGCATATTTTCTGTGGCGAATAAAACTTTTGTTACAGTATAAAAATGTTTTCAATTTTTTTAATTATTATTTTTAAAGTTGCTAAAATATTGCACCGCCACAAACAAAATGTAATCCTAGAGTTGGTTTCAGAAAGGCGCAGTTACTATTTTATTCCTCTTCAAAAAATTATCTTTCTTCAAAATAGGGTTCTTTGTCTTTTGTTTGATAAGTGTATCAAATTAATACACTAGATATGCAGGATTTCCCCCTTAGGTGCTATATTTTTTAAGTGTTTAATATAACATAAGTTTAAGCACTGATTTTACTTACATGTGGGACGGTGGCGAATAGCCTGGACTGCTATTCCCATTGCTGTCAAGGTGGTCCAGTGAACCATTGAGGTCTTCATGGGCTGCCTGCAGTAATCCACTTGAGCTGGTGTGTATCAGGCCTGGGTTACCAAGCAATGGTAAACTACTTTCTGCTAATGCAGCCTAACGAAAAGGAAAGCAGAAATAATAGATTACGCCATGTTGTGAAGCAGCAAAACATACATGCACAATTGAAATACAGTATTTGGTGTTTAACAGCAAAATTTAATTTTTTGGTGTGTTTAAAAAAAAAAGCAGTTAATAGTTTATTGCTTAGCAGACCATGGTCTTTGGAATATTTATAAAGTTCAATCACTACAGTATTAGCACCAACTTCCTCTACCGTGATCTGAAACTGACAAATACGAATGATGATCTCCACAGTAACCCATCATAAATTGATTTTTTTCTGTATGCATAGAAAATTCATACAAATGTACTGGTAAATGATAAAGTCTCCATAATGTCTAGCAAGGTAACTAAAATAGGCCTTTAAATACAGTACAGTTATGTCTGAATTAACGAGAGTGTTTAATGACTAGGGAACTACTATAAATAAATAAATAAATAAATAAAATAATAAAGCTTCAACTCTTTCCTATAATACATAGATTGCTTTATTAAGAAATAAAGTTCTGATGTAAGGTGATTGATAGAGTGCATTAGAGATTCAAAATGTAAAAAATATTTGTACATTACTTGTAACTATGGTTTGTATTGAGTGGTTTAACCCCTGTAGCATTTCCCTAGTTGATTTTCTTCCACTTCAAGGAACTACAATTTACACTTTAAAAGGCATCTTCATGACTATTAAAAATGACCAAAACTTTACCTCAAAATAAAAAGACAAATGACATTTTGCCTCTTGTACATAAAAATGATATACTGCAATTCAATTTTAAAGTTTTTTGCCATGAGTACCTCACTCACTAACACTATGATGTAAAATCATTTATGACAGCTAAGATAAACATTAATGCATATGCACTTCCATTTGCAGAGGCTGCTATCAATCTAACATGTGAAGCCAAGTCAGAGGTTCCAGTCTCTGCCA
>NC_054541.1:40459985-40462485 GCF_017654505.1 Polyodon spathula
AATCTCAACTAATTACAGGATGAAATTGTATCATAAGAACCCTAATTAGAGCACGCTGTTAGAGATTATCTAATGATCTGCTTCAATGTTACTCTGGCCCAATATCTAACCAAAGCAGGCTAGGCACAGAAATATTTTTAAAAAAGAATGCTGCCACCTGATTCCAAACTAGCAGCTATGGTAATACTGTTGTGACCTTTTGTAATGCCGAACAAACAATGTATCTTTTTTCCCCCTTCCGTCTTTCCTTTTCATATATAAATTAAACAGATATCGTTTACTGAAATGTGTTGCTAATACAATGCTTCTCACTGTTGCTTAGAGTTCCAAATCTTAGCTGAGGGGCTCCAGCCAGCTGGAAAATTTTACACTGACCTTTAGTCTCTCTGCTAATTTGGTGGAATGGTAATGACATTACTACATATTCAAACAAAATTGTCTTAATTGCAAATTAGCCAGAGAAGGCTGAAATTTTTCAAATTAAATCTGATTGGAGATGGCGAGAGGGGAATGGAATTTCTCCATTAACAATCATTTGTGGCATGTATTAACAAATATAATGAAATGTCAAGTTCGCCAACTCTTCTGGAAGTATCATTTTCAATTTATGATTACAGTGTCACTTAAGGCTGATGTACAGTACCTTATAAAGTGGGTGTCACGGGAGGAATAAAACAAAGTTAACATGCCCTTCAATTATTATGAAGTCTGCAAGAAGGTCTTCCTATTCATGTGTTTTTTTGTTTGTTTGTTTTTTTTTTAAATATTAATTGTAACATTTACCTCTGTCATTGATAGCCTACAATTACAAGAATGTCCAGGCAATGCAAAAACTTCCAGCTCTGATACTTGAAAAAAATCCTTTCATTACAAATGTCCTCAATTTCTCATGCAGTTTAAAATAAGTTTGGAAAATATAAATACAGCTCAACTGAATACAGAAACAGCTGACTTTGCAATTTGAAAAACACCTGTCTCATCTTAATAACCATACATCCACCATTAGAAGTATCATTTTATGAGGAGAAACTGATTAGTTTAATGTTAATTGATCTTTCTTTGTGGATCAGTTTTACACATACAGCCAGTAAGGAGATTTGTTAAGGAAACAGAAATTAACATATGCTCGCTAATTGTTCTTTCTTGGGCAGCAGCCAGCAGAAGCACATTAGCAGTCTTACAATAAGGACTGGCACCCTGAAGGCATCCCCAAATGCATCTGTTCCCAGTAAACCACAAACTGTTTTTCAGCTACTACTATAAGCTTGTAGAATGAGACAGGTTTCTTTGTTAGGTGTACAGAAAAGATAATTCTGAGTTTAATGACTTTATTGAGTAGCATTCTGTGCCAGTTTTACAGCTGTACGGCTTTACAGTAAAGACTGTATATACAGCGTGTCTCCTTAGAAGTGCTTACATAAATAGATAACCTTAAAAGGAATTTTTACAGTTTTTGCAGTATATATATATATATATATATATATATATATATATATATACACACACACACACACACACACACACACACACACACACACACACGTGTCTATACAAAACAGAATACAATATGTATTTTTCTGAATTACCAGCAGTTACAAATTTCAATGTTAACCTGAATTAAGTAACAAATTAATACATAAAACAGCTGTTTTATATTTTGCAATTTATGTTTGTGCAACTGCATGCACTTGTTTAGTGGATTTAATGCACCCATTTTGTATTTATTAAATCTATAGTCAAGAAAAAACTCTTGCTGCCCAATCATTCATAATCATTTGTTTCTGATGTTTTGCAACAAAGGGTTTCAATATGTTGTCGAACATATAACGAGGCATTCATAATACATCTTCTCATAAAGCATGTGTGTAGCTTGTATACTTATGGTGTTAGGCGAACATATTTTCCCAGCTCCAGTAACAAGCATAACATGTTTGCAGGCATACAATCTGGCACTAGCAAAATTGAATTTATTAAATATAACTGTAGAAAAGCATGCAAAAGCTAGGATGTGCACTTAGCTACCTCGGCTCATCTGAATATATTCAAGGCTGGGTAAAACTCATTATTCAGGACTTGCAGCCTTGATAACTTTGATTTTCATCCATCCATAGCATGGCCAAAAGGTAACATTTAATGAAGTACCATTCAGAGAGTAAATGGGGTCATATAATAGACAGTGCAGTTGCACCTTGTGTTCATGTACTGATAGCTGTTAAGGGGGCAGTGATGAACCAACAGAGCTCATTTCTCCTTGGTAATAAATTCATACTATTAATATTTATCAAATGTGTGGGCTGTTTCAACTGAGCCTCTGCATATGAGAACATAAATCTAAACTATGATATCAATTCTGAAGCTTTTTTTGTACAGCACATTAATTTGAGTATTTAAAAAAAAAAAAAAAATTAAAATATATATTACCCACTTTTATTCTTTTGAGCCAATTTAAGGCCAGGAGTGCAATATACCACTTTCGATATCTCCAGCTCCAATGGGAACT
>NC_054541.1:40467485-40514985 GCF_017654505.1 Polyodon spathula
TACAAATTGTCAGCTATACAAGCATAAATGGTTGGCATAAATGGTTCCTTTTACTGCTTTCTTGGTGCTTATTAGCATGTCAGTCAGTGTGACATGAATGCTTTAAGTTGAAAAGGTTTTGTTACAGCCAGCCTGCAACCTGGCAGTGTTTTAAGAACCATCAGGTCTGTCTTCTTGGTTTTAATTAACAACCCAGTATAGACACTGCTGGTCAGGTTAGTGGCTGCACTTGCCATTTACAGCATTTCGGCTGTAGGTAATAAAGAGATGGCAACAGATAAAACAAGTCTCTTCACAAGGTGCAATCAATTTTGTTTAATTCATTATCTAACACACAGGGCAAGACTGTGAACAATGCACAAACGTGCTTCACAAAATGCACATTTAAAATGTTTTACTTTCTATATACTATTAGTTCAAAAGTTACTTCCCTTCCTCAAACGCCATCCTCTACTAGTATGTAAAACTAAAAACTTATTTAGGGGCCTCGTTTTCTGTCCGTAGACTCCAAACAGGCCTGTATGAGCACAATAAAGAACAGGTTGAGAACTCAGATGAACTCGCTCCATATGGAACCCGAAACAGCCCTCAGATCTGAATGATTTTCAGTCATCGTGGCATTTGATTTTGACAGATTTCTTATGTAAACTGTTTTAAAACTGTGTTCATGCTTCGAATGATAAACCTGATCATTACTGGGGGCAAACTGACACATCTCCTAAAGCATAAAAAGATTTACCCTGACACCAACAAAGATTTCTCCATAACAAAAAAAGCATTAGCCATCTTTGTACTGCAGATCATGTTGTGTTGTTTGTTGGAGTTTGCTGCATACAGGTTACAGTGCACTAGTCTCCCCCCTGGATACTTCTGCTGTGATCTGCTACCACGTTTCATCACACACAAAAAAAAAAATTGAAATAAAAAATGTTAACCTGAAGAAAAAAAGGTAAATGTTGACAGAACTAAACAATTTTTAAGGCAATTCCCATGAACATAGAACAGTAACTGATAATCTTGTTTTTTTATTTTTAATTTCTTTACTTTTTTTTGATTGCTAACCTAAGATGCATGCTTTCATCATTCAATTACTTCTCTGCTTTTACACTCTCTAACTGTTGCTTTATCTGAATTTACAAACAGTTAAACGTCAGAATATATTTAGGACATGAAAAATATTAAATGTTAATACTAAAGAATTAGTATTAACCATCTTCAAAGAATTTAAGAAAACGGAAAATCTAAAACAAAGATATGCATTACATCATTTTTACAACACACACACACACACACTTAATTTCTGACTCCAGTGAAAATCCTTTTCTATGATGAGAGAACAGAAGTTACTGTTTTCAGTTGTAATCCTCCTTTCAGATGCTGCTGCACAACCAGCTCTTTACACAAGATGGAAGATTAACTACTTCTTTGTAGCCAAAGGTTCAACTTCAGAACAGTAACTAGGATCTCTTAAAACTTTGTATTAGCCTGTTTCTGAAATCCACAAGGCTGCCACTGATAAGCTGACATTATCAGATTCATGCCCTGGACATATGCATTAAGCAGTGGGTAGCATGTTCACTTTTCTTTGTGACACTACTCTACACAGTGTAGACTACCAGCTGGACTACTGGCCAAATAATGTCTAAATTAAACAGATCTGTTTTTTTTTTTTTTTTTTTTTTAAATCATACACTGTTATGCATTCCATAGCTTCTACATGTTTCTCTTGTATAGCACAAATATGTAATGAGCAGGTTTACTTATGAGCAAACAGGGAAACAAAGGACATTTACGGCTATGTAAATCTGCACAGGGATGCCCAACTATAAAACAGTGTACAATCATTATTTTACACTTAATTAAAAATATTTAAATCTACGATTTATCTCTTTCTAATGCTCACATTCGTTTGTCTGAGAGGTTGTGCGATAGATAACCTATAATCTGCAGCACTGCAAATACCTCGTCTTTGATGCCCCCACTAACATCCTGGGAACAAAGTAGACCAATTACAAATGAGATAATTAACTAAATTGTTGATGAAGCATGAAGAGTTAATTCACTCTGTTAGCTGCTCCATGACAACACTGGATACACAGATTGTGAAACTATGCATCTATAAAAAGATCATTTCACATACTCTGCTTATTCCATGGCTACAATTTCTACTGTATACAAAAATATTAAGCTTATATCTTATAACCAAAACACATACATTAGCCAAAATTAAGATCCACAATGACATGAAAAGCTTGATTTTTTTTTTTTAAATCCATTAAAAGGCACCTTTTATCACTTTGCTTTACGTTTTTAAGCTTAATGACCCCAGCCGTCAAAGTGCTCTATAAAAAGGCATACAAATTGAATGTGAGGTACTTTCAGGAAAATGTTAAACACTTTAATGGGCTGTATTTTGACTAAAACTAGTAAATGCTGTAGCTGCAAAGCGGGCGGAGCTACGATACACTAAATCATCAACCCAGAAGGGACATGACTTGGCAGCCGCGGATTGGAGGAGCAGTTGCACTAGTTCACCAAGGGGTCAAGATTGATGATACAAATGGGACCGTATCGAAGTGATCGGTTTCTTTTTATGGTTATGCTGAACTGGAAGGAGGACCTGTATTGTTATCGTCAGTGTTTTGTTTGTTTTTGTCGTGTCTATACTGTTTGTTGTTATTAGACGGCCGAAACACGATCCGGAGCTGTCGCCAAAGGCCAGCACTTACCCGAACATCGCTGCTCATTGTTTCACGAATAACTGTATTTATACCACAAGCACTTTAGTACTCACTGTGCACTTGTGTTTGTGTTTGTGTAGTTGTTTAGGAATGGGGATATTATTACTACGGTACCAACCCAGGGATTAACAACAGAGCAATACACGCCGCTGGATTGTCTGCTCTCACTGTTATTGTTTACTGCCGTTTTGTCATCAGACCATTGGATTTACAAATAAAACATTTTGTAACACAATTGCACTTGGATTATCGTTGTCTGTCCATTCATTGATCACTGCATTCCTGCACCTGCACACTGTTAACCACTTTGCCACAGTTCTAAATTAAATATAGCATGAACACATCTGCTGAAACTTAGTTCCTGAAAAATAAATACATAAATAAATAAATAAATAACTAAAAGCTTTCCACAAACTATTAATCCACATAATTCACTGGCAGTTCCAGTCAACTTACTTTAAAAACTGGCGAAAATCTTCACAGATGCTTTCACAACCAGGCCATTTGCACACTCCATGGCCATACAGAGAATGAGAGGCCCCAGTCTCCTCATGTAACGAGCTGCAGGATAAGAAACTGGCGTCAGATTCATCTCAAAAGCCATAATCATTTGAGGCTGCTAGCGCCTGTCAGGTTACAATCAGTGACAAATGGGTCAAAACAGGTCAATTGAGCTCAATGCAGTCAGGAAAAATTAATCATTCAATTGAACAGTTCAACTGCCAAGCCTGGATGCTGGATGACGTTCCAATTAAGAAGACAACTGGATCAAAGATGACTTGAATTGTGTGTGTGTGTGTGTGTTTATGTATATGTGTATATATAGATGCCTATGGGATGCTTACAGATAGAAAGTATTTTCTTTGTATTCTTTTTTGTTGTTGATGTCTGCGTTTGTTCCAGCACATTTTAGCACCTAGTTAGTTCATATCTATTTTAAATAATTTATAGAGCACATCTACCTTTCTTTAGGTCTGCACTCTTTCTAAATACTTGGCATCTTGCTGTTGAAGTGCTTAAATAATAGATAAGGCAGATAAATAGAAATATGAAATGACTTGTATTCCAGTAGTATGGCATATAAACATTATAGAACCCATCTTGACATCTTGTATTCTGTTTATATGACAAGTAATTTCAAAAGAGAAATACTAAATTCTTAATGCACACTGAGGGAACGTTTTCTGTACACAGTTCTCTGGCATACTTTCTTGTATGAGCATGTTATTAAATGGTACATCGCCACATAGGGATATCTGTTAATGTTTTTGATATTACAGTAGTTTTACTGGATAAACAAACACATCCATCATTCAAAAAACTAAATGTAACATTAAGACAGGGAGAGTCCTGTTGCTGGTTCTTGAGTGCATGTGTTCCTTTATGGAAGCAGCTGGGATGCGCAACAGGAGACATGTTGCTAAGCAACTAATTGAGCAGGTGCCGAGTTGATCGGTAGGTCCTGATTGGCTGGGGGGCATGCCCAGGGAGGCTGCACACAGGTCAAAAAGTGTCTGCACCACAACTCGAGGCTACTGCACGGCCATAGCCATACAGACAGGCGCTGAGAAAAAGCTTGCTGTGCTGACATTGAGGAGGAGAGTGTCCACTCCAGGGACAGAACTACTACACAAAACCCTTCCACTGCAAGATAGTGCTCATGAATGCATTGCCTAGCCGAGTCCGTTTGAAGACGCCAGAGTCGCTGTGAGGATGCTGTGGCTCCGGAAGCCCAGATGTAGGTCAGTTTAGGGGATGTTGCTCCCAAACAGTATAGAGAGGGTTTGCGTATTGTAGTAGATTCCTGGAGTGGAACGTTCCTTTTAGTGGGACTAGTGCTCACCGTCTGTGTAGTAAACTTTTATTTTTAGCTTTGTTTTGTTTTCTTGATTAAATCTAACACTAGGGCAACCTTTGCTGGTACCCTAGTGGCAGCACCTGTGTTAATGAAATCTGCGTGTCTGTGCGGCGCGTCAACAACCAGTGATCTGTGTCTGCCACGTATGTAACATCACGCTCTTCCAAACACGCATTCTCCTCTTGACAGCCTCATATATCTGTAGTTTTGTTTGTTGAATTCAAACCGTACTGTACACGCATGACACACTGGAAAATCTGAAAAGTAATGGAGGATCAATCGTTACCTATCTCTTCTCGAACTGAGGATTGAAGACTGTCCATTCACTGTGGAATGATGGGTAATAGGTGGTGATGCTTTGGAAGTGGTCGTGGAGGTAGTAGAGGAAGAATTGTTAGTAGTGAGGTCAAGCCCTCCGTGTTTAATGCCATTGTCTTCCACTTTGTGAGCCCCGGTTACTTCTTTCCACAGCTGCTGGATTTCTGCGGGGCTCAAACCAGCTACAAAATCAAAAATACAGTAAACCAACAATAAAAACATGTTTTCAGAAAAAATGTGATTATTCTGTCAAAAAAAAAAAAAAGAACACACACAACAAATATGTCTCTTCATTGAGTGTATAATAGATCAACCTTTTACAATTTTTGTTGCAACACTTAAATTTATTTATTTATTTCTTAATTTGTTAACAAAACAGTTTTGGTTTGACGTGGTTTAGGGTAGCATATTAAATGTGCCACATTGGTGAACCAACTTGAACCAGAAAATGATAGATCTGTAAGTTCTACAGACTTATTATCAATGATGTCTGTGAACATCCGTAACTATTAAACACTCCATAATGCTAAATTTAGCAGTACTAAAACAAACACTGAGGACTGATAAAAGACTACTAATTGAAATGTTTGTTACTGAATTTACATTGAAGACTTTGAGAAACTCTCCTATTTTAAACATCTGTCATCTCCACAGACCTGGAGAACCTTTTCAATTCAGTTTATCAGGTAACATAAAATAATTACTTTAGGGTCTGGAAACAATCAATTTATTAATAGGTGTGTTAAGTACTAATGTTACACATTTAGGTTGCTTGAAAATACAAACTGAATCATATCTAAAAGTTGTGCCCCAGCATAATAATCATGACATACTGATTGACAGTTATTGTATACAATGATGTGCCATACTGAATTAAATCATTTACATCTATATCATTTAAAACAACAAATCTATTGGCATATTAACCACAATTTTTTATAGTCAGGGAACAGTATTGCTTCTAAACTCCTTATTTGTGTCTTAGTTCACGTTGACATATGATTTTAAAATAGTTACGTCTTTTGTTTAAAAACATAAAATATACCTTCTTTATGATAGTTAAAATCTTTGGGACCTTCAAAACTTGAGTCACAACTTAAAAGCCCACTTGAGCACCTGTTTTGTAGCTGCAGCTGACCGATTGTTAAGAAGCCATTCTGGCTCTGTAGGTAGTTCATCCTCCTCATGCCGGTGAAAGGTTGTAGGTGATTGTTCATACCATCAGTAACAGGGTCTGTGATTGGCTGATGTAAATTTGGCACTGAGAAGACTACTGTTTTCTGTTGTGTTTGCTGTACTTGGTTTAAAATTCATGCTTTCTGACTTCATAAGACCATCCAAATATGTCTAATATATATTAGATTATGTGTTGCTATGAGTTATGAATATGAATTAAATAAATACATACAATAAAACTATGCATTTTGTTCAGGCATGTTCCTTTAAAGTGCCTTTAAAAATGTAGTGTAATGTAAATGTCATCTAAACAGATTTACTAAAGCCGCAGCAGTATTATTAATATCACCATCAACAACAGCTCCCACATTGCTGTTTTTACTCCCCAAAACTGATAATATGATTAACATCATATGTAACTAATGAGAACAAAAGCACCAACACCACAAAACACAATCCACATGATGTCCACAATGCAGCTGCTGTCGCACGTGTAAGCTTGTGGTGCTGCATGTACCTTGTGGCAGGGATTGGACAGGGAGGGGAGACTGTCCAGGAGGCATGGAGATGAGGCCCTGTCGCTGCAGGTTCAGGAGGTGCTGTTGCTGCTGGAGTTGCTGCATCTGAAGGAGCTGCTGTTGGAAGACAAGCTGCTGGGCTGCTAGCTGCTGCTGTTGTTGTTGCTGTTGCTGTTGCTATAGAGAAAGCACACATTACAATAGAAAGTCGGCACAGTGCAATGCATGACCTTACTGATTTTTTGGCACACACCTTCCAATTCTACACTGCTCTCAGCAGCCATGATTACTATCTTCTGTAACAAATGTAACCATAATAAGCCAGTTGAGCTGATGCATGCTGTAATCAGAGGGTTCCTCCTGTAAGCTGTTTTACAGCTGGATAGGATGGGGAAGCACTAAGAAGTGGAGGGGCTTACAAGCCTGGAACCTGGACCTTCTCTACTGCTCTTCACCACTAAGCTGCACTGCTTCCTGTGATGTTGCTTAAAATCATTAGCATGTCTAGACATTTACAGTAATTACAGACAAGCTTCAGTAGTCCTTACAGCCCAATATAGTTCAACATTTTAAAAAGAAATAGCAAATTAAACATGGTATTAAAATGTGAATTATAACAATATCATCATGATAAGTTTGCTTGCATCAGGCATTATTGTTTTACTACTATTTCTTTTAAAATCTTGCAGTAACTTGGTTCTTCTACACAAATATATTCAAAGAAACTGTGGGTTTGCATGAACCTGCCTTTAGTATAAATCTTTAGTATAAATCTTCATATCATCATATATTGTAGCACACTAGGGGGGAAAGGAGAGCAATGTAGTCCAAGAAGGGCCAAAAGACTACATCCCCCAGAATACCACGTTCACCTGGCTCTAATTGAGAATGAATGCCACCTGTCTGCTATAATTAAGAAAATGTTTGATCTGGGCAGTCTCCAGTCAGTGTGAAGAGAGGCCATCCATCATGGTGAAGAAACCAGTGTGGTTTTAATAACGTACATGTGAACCTTTTTTTATTTGTCTGTGTTTTGCAACTCGTAAACAGCTTAGCTGGCCGGTTTTATGGTTTAGGGTTTTTTCTTTAAAAAGTGTAGTTAGCACTCCATGTGTGAGTTAGGTTTTTGTTTTTTTTATTTTGTCATTGTAAATAACAAAAGTGTGTGAACGCTCTAAAAACTTAAATCTTGTGTCTGTGTCTAAACGAACCTCAGCCTTGAGGCTGTGTTACATAATATATAGACTTATATATATATATATATATATATATATATATATATATATATATATATATATATATATATATATATATATATTATTTGCAGGCACTCCTGTTTTTGCAACTGAGTAAGTTTGGTCCTCAGTGGGCCATGAATGTGGTCTCCAGTGATCTATTAGTAAACTGGGATGTAGCCTTCATAGCACTGCCCTGTTAGCTTTCTCTTGTCAGAATACATTAAAACTGGGAATTCATTCAAGGCAAAGAAGTGCCCTATTACAAGAATAAGTCTAACTTCCAATTGTGTGAGGAATTACAAGACAAACTGGAGTTCTTAAGACTCAAGAGGATATGTGAGGGCAGTCACACTTCAGAGGAATACAAGCTGCTGTGGAAGACCTTTCCTTTTAGTTTGGGGAAAACCAAAACTTCTGATGCGCTCACTGGAAAACAGACTGCATAATGGAGCAAGTCATGTGGATTGCCCAAAGTCTCAAGAGAAATAAGGGAGCAATTTCTATTCCATATTTGATGGCTGTCTGAAATTCTATTCACAAATCCAAACAGAAACAAAGCCTCGGGAGGTCAGAGCTGTTTCCTGTATGCTTGCATAATGGGCCGCTTGAAGAGAATGTCTGCGATACCTGCTGATCAATTTAACTACTTCAACATGTTTTGTTTATATTAAGTTTATATTCGATGCAGTTTTTTTGACAAATGTAAGCTAGGCCATGGAAGCAGAACTGTCAGGTTGATTTATGAGCACATCAAACTGTAACTTTCTGCTCACCAGTCCAAACCTACAGTAGCTCAGTTCATTAATCAGGGCCCTGTGACTTTGAAGTCTATACGTAACCTGGGTTTTTAACATTAGGCTAAATTTGCATGCTCTCTGAGCTGTATCGCTGTACCTCAGAGGAAGAAGAAAAAAAAAGACCCCCCCTCTACAACTTAGAATCTCTAAATCCTACAAGATAATCAGTGCTTTGTCCATCACACAGCTTGCTCTTTGTACACTTCGATTCATTAGTGAACATTAGAAGACAGCAGTCTTGGAGTAGAACTCTCGAGTCCTGCGCTACAAAACAGAGGAACATGAGGGTTCTACTGTCACTATTATTAGGCTCAGTAAAAATCATATAATATATATTTGACAGACAGAGCCTTGTTATAAGGAGAAATGCTCTTTTCCTTTTCTCTCTCCACCCACCTATCTCATATGCTATTGCCCAGTACATACCTCCTTTACTTGCTTGCCTGGGTGCTGTTGCTGTAAAAGTTGAAGGTGTAACTGTTCCTGTTGTTTTTTATAAAACTCCTGGAGATGTTGCTGAACAAAAACATACAGAGTTTGTTATAAAATTAATCTCAAACTGTTACATGCAATCATTAATTTTGGTAAGCAGTTTAAATGTGTTTTTCATAAAAAAAAAGGTTTAATACAGATATTCTTATGCCAGAGTAATCAAACTACAAAATCTATGATTTTAAGAAACTGTGATTATTGATGTTGTTTGCTGGTGTGTTTGGAGTATTGGTTTAAAAACGATGATTTTTTTTTTGTTTGATTTTTTTACTTTGCACTATGGCATAAGACCATCACCTACACCACATGTGTAGTCTATCTAGCAGTAGTACATTTTTCCTTCACGTGTGTGTTTACAGCATATAACCAGCTGAATTCACATAATATTATAGCCTATTCCCTAATGTAACAAATCAAAATAAATTACATGCCACGCATAGAGCCAGAGTGAAGTCAAAGTTTCACGGAGACAAAACACAATTGTCCATTTCTTAGTAAAAGTTAATTAATCTGTCAGTCTGTTCTGCAGAATGCCAAAATTACAACTTCAAGTGATTGGGCTTTAGGGGTCCTGATACTGAATATATACACATGCCTGCAAATGCAGTAGCTGAATTACAAGCAGAGATTTATTTTATGCATTTCTATTTTTTTATGATTAAAAAGAAACCTCCACATAATTTTGCAAATTAATCTTCATTTTCAGTTGTGTTTAATAAACAGAACTCAACAATCACAAAATTGTAGGTAGTCTAAATTAATGAAAAATCTTGTTTTGTATGCAAAACATTTCTAATGCACAGCACATCCATAAACCCATACATTAAAAAAAAAAAAACAGCTACTGAACTAAAGCTTCAGTTTTTCCCCGCTCCCCAGTTTTACTTTTAAACCCTTCAGATCAATTGTGTATCCAGTTCCCCCTTTGTGGAAAGAGTCAATTGGGTCTGATCTGGTTCCGAGAGGGACATCCTTGTGTTACTAACTATGTCAAGGGCAGACAAGGTAGAGTACCTGCTGTAACATGACTGCTTGCTGCTGCTGGAGAAGAGCCTGAAGCTGCTGTGGGGATAGCACTTGCTGTTGGAGGAGCTGCTGCATTTGCTGAGGGGTGATCACCTGGGGAGTCATCATGGCCACTGACATAGGCACCTGCTGAGACAGAGAGAGAGAGAGAGAGAGAGAGAACACATCAAACAAAAAGGACAAATTCCACATATCTAACTGCATCCCATTACAATCTATAAATTGTAATCACATTTTTGATTACTTCCGTCTATCCAAATTGTTGTAACTGTTTAACTTTTTCCAAGCTTCAGCTAAGCACTCTCAAGAACACTAAAATAACTAAAGGGTTAAAACAAAAAACCCACTTCATTCAAATTAGTGATGGCTTAATTCTGAAACCTACAGTTCCATGAAATACATTGTTTGAATATTGTCTTAAAATATACGTAAACAAAAAACAAAAAACAAAAAACTAAAAAAACTACTACTGGTTGGCAGAATCCACTGCAAAACCAAATCTACACAGTATACTGGAAAATTATGTTATTGAAATGTAGATGAACCACCATGTGAAATCCTTAGGCACTGACCACTTCAATGCATTGTGTCATAGTTATCCTTAACAGTTAACTAAGCACCAACAGTTTAAGACTTTTGGCAATGTTCCACTATAACGTTAGTCCATTGTGCTTTGTACAGAATGGATTTCTGACACAGGTTCTTAACTAACAGTTTTTTTCTGCCTTGTTTGCTGTTGCACTGAGATGCAAACCGATTGCTGGAAGCCTGAGGAATGTGCTCAACAGCTGGTGCAGAAACATGGTTTAATGGCTCTGCTTGTGCTAACCAGCTAACATGACATGTTTATAACCTTTGAGGAATGCAATTACTTTCTTTCCAGGAACACAAATACGATAGCCTTTTGTAAACAAAAAATAAATGTTAACAGAATATAAATAGCACCTTAAGATACTTCAATAATCCTAAACCATATACTGTTGCAAGAGTAAAATGCGGATGTAAAAAACATCTCACTTCCGGTATGGAATTTTTAAATTTTTATTTATTTATTTATTTTTTTTATATAAAAGCATTTAAATTTAAAAATGTTAACCGCTGAATAAATTTAAAATCAACAAAAATCTTGTTATGCATTAGGATGGTGTCGGTGCTTGACATGAAAACCTGAATAATAATATCCCTAATTGCAGCTGTGCAGGAATTATTTATATAGGAGGTTCAGGAAGTGGTATTCACAATTATAAAGAACCCCTTTATTTTGTGAATAAAATAAATCACATATTTTAATACGGGAGAACAGAAAAGGCAAAAACTGTAATTTAAAACCATCAATCAAAAGCTTACTTGTTAGAATGAAAATTTGAAAAGGTTTCTTGATTCATTTTGGCAATAAACAACCAGATTAGTGACATACTTTTAAGTCAATGTCCACACAATGTTTTTATTGATATTGCACTAAACAGGAGTGGTGTATTTTTACACACAAACAACAGGCAATAGCTACAATTTTTAAGAAACAAATGTAGAATAGTTTCTTTTTAAGCCTTCAGACAATCATTTTTTTTTTTTTTTTTTTTTTTACAGTTTGAGGAAAAAGTTACAAATTACCAAAAAAAAAAATAGCTTTCACACCAACAACTTTGTATTGCAATATTGTATAAACATATAATGCACCTTAATTGTATTTGCATTTACAGTGGTACATATTTCAGTTATTTTCATTTAACCCTTCTTAGAATTAACAACAATTAACTGATTATATTTACTGTTGGTACAAAACAAGCTCTGTTCATCTTTATTTCTAACATATATGTGTGTGTGTGTGTGTATATATATATCACACACACACACGTTACCATATGTTAAGAGGCCAATAATACATTTCTAACTCCACTCTGACTAATCAAGCTGCCTGGATTATTTTACATACATCTCCACTTTAGGCCTTGACATGTCCTTGTTTTCTTTCCTCTCAAAGCTAAAGTTCCCCTCTTTGATTAGCTGAAACATTTGCATGGTCACTACACATTTTTCATTTTATAAGTCATTATGCATTAGCAGTCTTGATCGCCTAGCTTGACTAATCCTGATGAACTGAAATCACAGCTGAAGGTCAAACTCCAAGCCACTGCACATTCATATTCAAACAAATCTGTACCATTGTTCATTAGACTCCTAAAAACTAACTGCATAGCAGCTACTGAATATCTTACACTCTCATTATAAAAATTGCTTCTATAACTACAGGTATATACAGAAGCCAACTGCAGAAAAATACCATTTGAGGGGACATCTGCTTGCAAAATAAATACATTTGTCATTAATTAACAGCACTGTACTAATAGTCTATGTTTAAAATGCTTCAAACCTTCTCCTGTAACAGATAACAGCTTTTAAAATACACACACTGCAATGTTCAAAAAGCTAAGTATCACAACACATGTGCTAATATAAATATAAGACACAATATCACATAAATACATATATACAACAAAACTCTACACCTAATAAGGTATATTTACATTATTAAAGTAAATACAGCTTTTATTTATATAATGTAATTGAAAATGTGTTTTACCATTTTAAAGCGTAGCATGTGCTTTCTCTTAAACCCTTTTAATATAACATTAGAAATGATAATAAATAATATTTATCTCCAACAAAAGAGATGCTGTCTTGAAAATATGGCTCTACGAAAAGCCAAAATAAATATAGGAAGGAAGCTTCTTTCATTAGCTTTTTTGCACAGTGATGGATGATAATCATCTTAATTTCATTGCTCTTCAAAACAAAAAGCCAGAAAAGGCAACAAAAGGCACCAGCCTATTCATTTTAGGACCTGTACAATGCCAATTCCAGCATTTAACTGCATGGTTTTCTGCTTGACGTATCAGTGCTGGAAAGATGAAAGCAGATAAGTAATTGCTCTCCTGGTTCTTATTCTGCACTGACAACCCATAAATTTAATTTTACACACACATTCATTTACATTTTCAAGTATATGACATGATAATTGCCAGAATACAACACCTCCATTCCTGTAGATACAGCAACTAGCTGATTGACAAGTGTGGTGAATAGAGAGGAATGGAGGTTGAATTGCAGAAAATATTTCTTCTGAAAGCTTGCAGAAAGAAGGGCTAACATTAATAAGCATTTATGAGCCAGTCTCAATGTAAACATCCGCACATTAAAACGAGCAATTTTATCCCCCCCAATACTGCAAGCTTCAATTCTCTTTTTCTGTTGTATACTATGGGGTTCACCTATAACATTACTCAATTTCAAGTACAGTTCAAGTGGCATAACACATCTTTTTAAAATTGCAATCTTAATTAGAAAACCAAACTAATTACAGTTTAAAACGACCGTGGCACTAACTAAAAGCAAGCTCTGAACTCGTCTGATATGTTTCAAAGAAATAAAATAAACTCTGGGAACAACCCCTTTTAATAAACAATAGCATGTGGAAAGGTAATTTAAAACAACTTTAAAAACAGCCTGGAGTTTATCTGTATCATATACAGCAATCTTATTTTTTTTTCAATCACAAAAACAGAAGGCTCTAAACTAACTTGCCATTTGGCTCTGAAGTTCAAGAATAGAACAAAGACCTTTAAATTGGATCCTGATGAGAAAACATAACCCACTTCTCAGAAGAAGAGCAGATCATTAAGGTGATCCTGCTGCACTTGGAGCCAGTGATGAGGCTTTTTGACTGACAAAGGTCAGCTTCCAGAGAAGCATGTAGGAGATACGGAAGAAACAAACCATGAGCCCCTGTAACTACTTTACATTGTGGATATACCTCTAGCTTTATATCTACATTTGTTTATGTTTAGAATTTGCCAATGCTGCCAAATATGCTGAAGCAACATCAGTGAAAATTTGCACAAATGAGTTCAGTTCTCCTTGGCTC
This sequence comes from Polyodon spathula, assembly GCF_017654505.1. Classification (NCBI taxonomy): domain Eukaryota; kingdom Metazoa; phylum Chordata; class Actinopteri; order Acipenseriformes; family Polyodontidae; genus Polyodon; species Polyodon spathula. Next base: position 40,481,572 of record NC_054541.1, read on the forward strand.
TCTGACAGTACTATATTTTTAAGGTGCAAATACAAATGTACTGTTGCTTGTTAATCTTGACAATAATAATGTATATGTACGCTATATTTTATTGCTTTCTTCAGTTTATAATGCTCAGTATCTGTCAAGTTTCAGTCACCTATCACTTACTACCTGACAACGAACAATTAAAATGCCAGTGGTAACCACAGCCATTCTTGCCTGTCATACTGCATTAAGGTCCTGTCACTGCAAATAGCACAAACAACTGGTAGTATGTTATGCAATAAAAAACTGCAAAGGGTACTTTAAAGTCATGAAGTCTGCATTTATTCTTAATGAAAAACGGCCAGAAAAATAAATACTCTGTAAATCAAGCAACTTTTTATTACCCATATCAAAACAAACAAACAAACATTTTTCAATTTATTGTATTGTCACAGAACATTTAAAGACTGAAATTAAGATATTTGTTTATACACACACACACTTAAATGTTGTGCAATACAAGTTTCCTGACAAAATTAGAAGCAACTTTACAGTAAGTAGCTCAGCGTGAATTAAATCAAGAATACGCTTATGCTCCCTGTTTTTACCATTTTCTTGTAATATTAAAGCAAAAAATAACTAAATAAAACATTCAATGTGGATAAATTATTATTTATTTGTATGTTTTTTTTTTTTAACAATGTACTAAATAAATATAACTTTTTTTTTTTTTTTTTTTTAAAGATACTTCCTTTCCTGCATAGAATCTCGGCCGATATTCTCTTTTTACTTCAACAGCGAGTTTCATTGAAAGGTTACTGATGCTGCAGGTAATAGGAAGTCCATTAGGCCAGGCTCTTCATAGCATGACATGCACTAAATTACAAGTGCTTCAAGCAGTTCAGTGAATTATAGTTCATCACTTCGAAAGGTTTCCCACTACCAAGCTACAGATATCAGATCTGCCAGTTAGGATCCAATTAACACTTTGGCCAGAATAATCAGATTGCATGTGTAGGACTAGCAAAATTCGTTTATTGCTTCCATGTATCTTCTCTGTCTGTAGGTAAATTTGTTGCTGCTACATCAAAGCTCTGAATCACTTTTCTGCTTGCCTTTAGGTTATATTTCAACTGCTTTTGCATAGCAATGATGAACCTTTCCTGTTCTACAAATTTAGCTAACTTGTCCTGTAGGTATTACAAATTGAAAGATTGCTTGTTTTCTGACAGTTTTACAACCTCAATACGAGACAGGTATTTTAATTGTTTGTCAATTTAATATTGTGTATCTTTTAGAGTATTTAGTGAAACACAATTTAACATAACATAAAAAGAAATATGTATGTCTTCAGATAAGATGAAGAGCTTCTTGTTACATTGTGGATGTCAATTTAACTAAACATTCTGTTTATTCAGAAAATATATTTCCCCAAAAGGCACAGACTATTAATTAAAACAGATCATAAGAATTAAGATCTATAATAACAATCATACTATCAAGTCGCTATCACACATTTTGTTTAATATGAACAGCCGCAATAAAATAATTGGATAAATTCACTCATCTTTGTATACAAAAGCTTTTTTTATTTAGTAGTCGGCAATTGTTTTATCTTTTTCTCTCCAATTTGGAATTGCCAATTATTTTTAGGCTCAGCTCAACGCTACCACCCCTGCGCTGACTTGTCTTCCGAAGCGTGTGCAGTCAGCCGACCGCTTCTTTTACACAATGCAGGCCCACCATGCAGCCACCTCAGAGCTACAGAGTCAGAGGACAACGCAGCACTGGACAGCTTACAGGCAAGCCTGCAGGCACCCAGCCAGACCACAGGGGTCGCTGGTGCCCAGTGAGCCAAGGACACCCTGGCTGACCCAGCCCCCCCCTCCCCGGGCTGCACACAGCCAATCGTGCGCCGCCCCCTAGGAGCTCCTGTCCATGGTCGGCAGTGGAATAGCCTGGACTTGAACCGGCGACGTCCAGGCTATAGGACATATCCTGTACTCCATGTGGAACAGCTTTACCAGATGCTCCACTCGTGAGGCTGCAAATGCTTTTTTAGGACAGTTTTTTTGTTTTGCTATTTTGCTTGTGTAAGCTATTTGTGGAAATACCGATGAAACGTTCAGTTGGTATTTACTTCACGTTGCATTATATTTAGATTAGCCAAGTTCCTTATATGTACTTCAGCTACATCCTGCTAAACCTTTCTTACCCCAAGAAGCTATAAGACTGCTAAGTCAATGGGACTGGGGCATCTATGTATCAAAAATATCTCAGTAATAGTATTATTTTGTTATTGGGTATGTACAGGTTCAATATGCAATGCTATGCTGAAAAATTGATTTTACGAACAGTTACTGAAATTTAACACAGACACTCATTGCTAAATTATGCATTTGAATTATTAAATTACCTAAATAATTAACATCTTAGTAAAACACAAATTTCAAATACACACACACTTCTAGCACACTGACTCCCTGTGGGTAAAGATTGTTATTGCAGAAAATGATTTTCAAAGATATCAGTTACAATAAAAAGTGACTAAAAAAAGGCTGTTGTGTGTATTCTAATAAGCAGTGTGTGATGGCAACGGGCTTTACAGGTTAAAAATAGTGTTTATTGAGTGCTCCATTGGGCTTTGGGTGTAATAGAAGACCTGTCACATTATGCAACTGTGCAAAACAGCTTGTGCATCAACACCACAATCAACTAGAAGATAAAATTAGTCAAGTGAAAGCATTTAGATGATAATACTTAAAGTAAATGAATGCCTTAAGGTACTTAGATACTTGTATAGAGTAATTTATATATGTGTTCTATAGCTAATTTTCTTTCCTGCAATATTTAAAAATCTTAAGATGTATTGGTAGCTAAATTCTATTCTTTCTGTTTAAAAAGTTGATTTTATTGCCAGAAGCTTCCTGTTTTGATGTGCTCAAATTCTATTGAAAGATGCGTGGAAGAACAGATCTGATTTTTCAATTAAATAAAAATAAGGAAGAGCTGAACCCATTTAACACATTCATGTTTACAGTTAACAGATCATTACAGTCTAGCCAATGGGAAGTCAGAGGTCATATATCAACACAATGGCTTACAGTCTTCAGTTACATCAATGGTAAAGCCTGGACTGATATACTCATCTATCGTAAACGACCAAGTGATGAGCTGCTTTAATAAAAGGGATGGAAATGTAACTACCAGGATCACATTTAAAAATCTTACCATCCTAAAGATCTGCTCCATTAGCTCACCAGGTACAGTCCTACTGTAGGTTTGTTCAAATTCCAGAAGTCTCCCATGTAAGGATTCAGTTTGGTAATCTAACCCATAAACAGCAACAAGGGGGTATTTATGGCCAAAGCCATCTTCGAAAACAACCTTGTCTTCGTCAAAACTGAAATGACATTGACTAGTGGGATTAAGGGAAAGCACATGACTAATTTAGTCCCACCTTGCCAGTCACCAGGAAACATGGATCACTGAAATCAGTCTACAAAAATATAGGTAGAAACCACTGGGTCAGTCATGGCTCCAAAGTACCAGAGCAATTATCACTAAACAGACTGCGATTTTTTTTGGTGACTATTGAGCATCCCTCTTTCTGAACATAAAAAAAAAAACCTCAAAACATTCAACAAATAAAATGTGTGTAAGCATGCAGTATTCACTTTATGCAGTAATTATAAATATACATGACATGTGTACTGTAAAATTTAGTGTAGGTCTCCTTCAAACAACTTATGACATTCTTTTATACCCAGCATTAAACAAGGTAATCGTATAGGAAACTGACAACCAGTACACAGTAAAGCTGTGCAAATCGGCTCCAATATTCTTAGTGCTTTGATGTTATTATAGCCAGGAGGAGGGTCACGGGTCGACAGTTATCTGTGATTGTACCTGTACATGTCTCTCATTTTAGAACATACTGCAGCTGTGCAATTTGCAGCTAGAAATGTGTTCTGCCTTTGCTAAATTTATTTTGACATTAAACTTTTAATTGTTTCAGCTAGTTAAGGAGAAAAATACTAAAACAAAAATATTATTTTTAGGACCTCTGCTATACCAGTTTTAACGTCTCTGTAGTTATGATCTGTTGCTGATCTCAGAAATGTAAAGAAACAAAACATTCAGGTGATGTAGGGCAAGTGTCGGAAGCAACCAAACTTTGTCTTTATGCAAAACTAAAAAAGTATAAAGTGCACATTGGATGGCCATATTCTGCAGCTACACCTTGCAGTACAGTTTTACCCACTGTTATAGTTTCACTTTTGGTCTTTGGGAAATTGGGAATAAAGGCAGGAATAGACGTTTGGCTCTGTTTCCTAAATGAGATAAACTGTTTGTCTAGGCTATACACCACACTTTTCCTGTCATGGTTGCTTGCTAGCAGTACCATGCAGTCATTCTTTTCAATTTACAACATATATGACCTATAATACTTTTTTTTTTTTTTAAGCTCAGAAAACCAGAAAAAAATGTTTGCCTGACTTAAATTAACTTTATGAAATTGTAAAATTATTTCTGGGAGGCATAGGCATATATGTTTAAACCCAGAATATCCGTTTTACTGAGTAGAAGGTGACGGGCACATGTTTCAGCTGCTTACTTTTCATTCATCCTTTTCCTATTTTGGGGGGTAGGTTGCAATGTGTCACTGCAGTTGTTGTAGTAACCATTTATCATTTTCATTTTTTCAGTCATGGTTTGGCGGCCTTGTCTTTTGGGGGGAGGTGGCCCTGTGAGCCACTTCCTATCCGTGGCACTAGACTACATGATGTCATCGTGTTTTCTCTGGTCGGCCAACATTACAGATAACTGTCAGCACCCATGGACAAGGTCTCAGGCCAAATTCATTATCATCATTAATTTGTTTGTTCAGTTGCAATTTAAATCATCCACATTGCTGGTTCTCCATCCTGAATGTAAAACTTGGTTGTATTTCTGGAAGGAGAATCCGCTCACTAATCAACACATCATATCCAAGCACCATAAAAACCCTGTGAACTCCATTCATATTGTTTCTTTTTTGTTTAGTCACCTCCTCCCCTGCCACCACCTTGCAGATTCTCAATACTGAATTCTTCTTGGTAAAATTTCTAGCAGTTATGCTCCATCATATATTACATTGTGCATTTGCACAAACATGCTGGGGTTTATTTGAAAAAAACAAAACAAAACAAAACAAAAAAACCACTAACTTGGACCACTTTCCCAGTATATTTGTATTGCATTTATTTAGCCTCATGAAATAAATACATACATACATTAAAATGAATATAATCATTTCACATCTATGCACTAAAACCAAAAAAGTAAACCATTTTTGTCAGAAAATATCACACACATGCTGATTTAAATAATTTAGTCCACAGCATGGTGGTACCCTCTCTAACCTTATCTTGCACCAGCTTATAAATTAGGTACACAGGGGTGTGACTCCAATTGAAGGTGTTGGCATTGAAGCACTCTGTGAAAATATTAACTATGAGGTTAACTCCGATGTTCTCTTCTTTAATTAAATGCATATGGTACTAATGAGGTAACCCACTGTTCTTTGATAACACTTATTAGCCGAGAACAGTGCACACACTCACACTGCAATTTAAAACTAAAAATAAAGTTGAAAATATGTGAATTGCTGACATATTTTTAAAACACCACAAATTGAAGAACCTGTCATCATAATAAAAAAGGACTGCTTGGCGGATGTAACTTTACTTTGCTTCAAGACAGAAAATAGTGTTTTGCTGTTTAACAGGGTCAAGAACAGACCTGCTATAAAATGTGATAAGAAAATGACCTGATAGAAGTACCTGGCTATCAAATTAAACCACAAGAATCAATTAAACAATACATCAGCAGAGAAAGGAAAATCTGTCATGCTAAAGTGAGCTCTAACAAATCATGCTGGGTTTTTTGGGGGCCTTGATTTTTTTCTGTTTTTTGGGAAGGTTTACACATTGATCAATTGATTGGTCATCCATAAAGCGATGCATTAAATATTATCAACCCCTTTGTCTTTTTGTTCCAAACACCATACTATTATTTCATATGCCTACCACTCAATATTATTCTCAAGTGTCACCCATGAAATAGCAGAGGTCAAGAGCTACTAGTTTAAAAACAGGTATATTTCAATAATTTGTTTTTACACAAGACTGGTTTTTCAGAGAGTGCGTACTACATATTACATTAGCTTAAATGAAAATATACGTAAAGAAGACTCCCTGACATTTTTCAGTTCAGAGTTGAAAGTGAAAAAAAAAAATGGAATTTCGCTCCATTGGTTAAAAAATAAAAGCTTATGCAATGAACTCACATGCTGAATTGTGCATTGAGCTGTGTTTCAAGTGGTATAGTACTAGTCAAAATCAGATAAAAAAGGTACTGAAAAGTCCAAATCTGAATTAGATTTGTAATGATAATCTAGCACCTCCCTGTTTCTTATCACAACTCCTCATGGCTTCATTGTCTGCTGCACGTAACTGTGTTGCGTTTAAAACACAGAATTTTAATTTCTACTGAGCGGATGAAATAGTTACACTTTTTTGATGTCTTTATGGTTCTGGAGCGGTTTAAGGAGGAATTTAAAAATTCACAGATAACTTTTTCCAACATTGACCGATAACCCCCCCCCACCCCCCAAAAAATTAACTTTGCTACAGTATTTTAGCACTTTCGGTCAATCCAACTAACGAGTAAACAACTACATAATTTTAAAATATAAGATTCAAAAGAGTTTCATAACAGGTGTAAATGTATACACTACCACCTTTTGACAGTATAAGATCACAATATGCTCTAAGGGAAGAAGCGATAGTTAAATCATTTCTGTTATTTGTTATTTTTAATGCATTTTTGTTCACAAAAAGTGTGATTTGATTTTGTTCATATAACAGGCACATGTAGATGCACATCTTTAATACATATACAGTGAACATTTTAAGAAAACAATACACTTTTAATATATATATTTTTACTAGGTGCAAGTTGCTAGTTAAACTCAAACACAACATGAACCTGATGACAAGCAGACAACTGTATTTATATAAAACTACATGCTCTCAATGTTACATTTAATCAGTGGTTTGTTTATTCTGGTGTTATTATTGTTGTGAGCCTGTAGCAATATAACAATGCTATTGCTGGCAGTGTGCCTATGTCCATTCCATACATGGTGCACCTCAACTTCAGAGGAATATTAAAAAACACTGTTCTTCGAACTTACTCCTAGTGATACAGACACAACCTCACTGGACGTTTAGAAGCATAATGCCAAGTCAAACACTAGATTAAGCCTTCCTGATCATGAAGAACATGCTGGAAAAATACCTAAAATATGGAAGAAAAATGAAATTCAAGCTCACCTGCAGTGGACGCTGTTTGTCGTTGCTCTTTGGAGATTTTAGTCCACTGCTTTGCTGTTGTAAAAGTAACTGCCTTGCTGCTTGTAGTGCCTGCAAAGAGAATACGAACAATATATAATACTTTTTATTTTTAAAAGCTCACTTCAAACTAAAATGTTTAGATTAACAACAACAGAAAAAATCTGGCTTCATAAAAATATTTTGTTACTTTTTCAATAACTGATATAGCTATAATGAATGATAAATAAAGTTAGTTTGCCCGACCTGCTCAACTGAAATGCCCACTCCTGTGCAAACTACCAGGTAATTTGCATATTCATAATATCAATATGAAGTAGAAGCAGAAGATTTTAAGTGTTACCAGAAGCTGTAATTAAATTTGACAAATCAATATCAGATTGTCTAAGAAGTGAATTAACTAGGATTTTACACCACAGAGCTGAAGTGCTTTACTTTCAATGCAAGCAGTTAAACCCTTATTCTGACATAAGTCTACTTTCTAAGCTTGATTACATTCCTGACCAGAAATATGATACTGATTATTTTCTGGATTGTTAAGTAAAACATCATTAAGCTTATCATCACCTTTTTTTTATATCCTATACTGATCAAAACACTTGATTTAAACTCTTGTTCTCATCCCATTTTTATTTACATTGGTAGATTTATGTACTACTGTATACATACATACCAAAAAAGTAGGACAGTATTGCATTATTTGGTTTACCTCACTTTGAAAATGTACTAACATTTAAAACCATCAAAAACCACTAGCATTGCAATTTTTAAAAAGTGTAATTTGTAGAGGCTTCCATTGAAACTGTGCATTTGCTTGTTAATGTAGAACTTTCATAAATATGTAGTCATATGAAATAACAGTTAAATCAATCATATTGTTTCCCCCCCGAAGATAAGAAGATTTAATATGATTTTTAGATACAATCAATAAACAACACACTATTAACATAGGACCAACTTTTTCAAGTGGTTATAAAGAAAATGACTTCGCTGTCAGCTATAGTTACTGTGCAATGTTTAGCTGTGGCAAGCAGTAAACAAGGTGACATATATTATACAATTTCTTGAAGAAAAGAAAAAAAAGACATCTGATTGAGAAAGGCACTTTTTTTGTTGAAATAAAGGGGTTGGTTTTTCTGGGACTAGTATCCATGACAACAGTTGATTTGACAAGATGTGCATATGGCATTACACTGCCAGCTGGTGTGAACAATGTTTGAACTACTGCATTGAGATGCTGAGCAAACAGAAAAAAAAGTTGCCACGTCTTAACCCTCAGGGAAGGCAGTCATCCCCTGATCAATTATGAAAAGACAGAGAGAGGGCTGCTATAGTCTGGCTCCAAGCAAGTTTTCAGAGTAGGCAGGCAGACACTGAAAACCAAAGTAAACAAACTGAATGCAGTGGCACTGTGTCTTAACAACATTGATTTGTCTCCCCAGAAAAGGATCTGGTACCAGTTTACTGAGCATACCCTTAACATTTGGAGACATTGCAAAAACAGCGCCTTCCTTGCACTTCCATTCTTTCTTCAGTAATCAGTCAGTTGAAACTTCAAAAAGGACAAACAGATAAAGACTTGAAGAACATTAGGGAAAAGCGATACTCGGTTCACAGGTTTTTAAAACCACAGTGCAGTGTTTTTCACGAGTACAAGCCTTTCCAATTATTATTATTTTTTTATATTGTTTACAGCTTGCTCTGTGTAACACTATATGAATAATATCAAAACAAGACTAGTGAGCACTTAAGCCTGTTCAAGGTGTCGTCCTAGCAGATTATACATTTTTTTCAGTTTATTTAATCTGTTTTTGGTTTTAGAAAGAAAAATGCAAATAAACTTGGACTAGTGCTTTAGAAACAAGAATTTTTTTTTTTTTTTGCTAAATGAACTTGAATGCTTATCCAGCCATATTAACAGTTCAGCAAAACTTGCACAATAAGCATTGTCTTTACTTTTAACACCTAAAATAACTGTTCAGAAGGTAGAATATCTTGAATTTATTAGGATTAACATTACAGCTCACCTTAAAAAAAACAAACTAGGTTCAGAATCTGGAAACAATAAAATTGTGATATATTATTATATCAATCTGTGTACTTGCCAATAGCCAGATATCCCCCTCAGTCGCTTCAGCACACGGGTTTTGTTATTCCTGTGACAGTGGATGGTACAAAAACAGGATATGAAGCAGGTTCAAAGTATATAGACTTAAAATGTGGAATGGAATAAAGGAGCATATCAAAAATGTTATGCAGACAAGTACATTTTGACAAGTGGAGCATACAGTACTGAATGATACATACATTAAATGGGGATTTTTTTTTTCTTTGTGTGTTACAAGCACATGTACTACAGGCCTTTGAAAACTACTGTATGTGCCTGTATTCTTACAAGATACTTCAATTCTTACGCACATTATTTGGAAGTCCTTCTATAGACATGGACTCTTGTCAAAAGCCTACGGTATCGAAGCAACATTTTATTAACATAAAAAATGTACACTTCAATGAACGATTGTTATATTTTGAGGAAGCATTTGCGATCTGCTGCAAGTTCCACTCAAATGCATCTAAGTCCGCTAAGTCTGTTGCCAATGAGCTAGTGAAGGTTTTCTCCCTGGTGGGGATTCCCAAAGAGATACTAACCGATCAAGGCACCAATTTTATGTCCCGACTAATCCGCGGAACATGTAAGCTTTTGGGAATTAAGACCATTAGGACCTTGGTGTTTCATCCTCAGACCGACGGTTTGGTGGAACGCCTTAATAAGACCCTTAAGAACATGTTGCGCAGATTTATTCGTAGTGATGTGCGTTACTGGGACCAGCTGATTCCTCCCCTTCTCTTTGCGATCAAAGCACAGATGTATACACATTTTGCTGTTGACATTTACTCTGAGATCTGTTTTAAATGACCCGCTGCTCGAGGATTGTTCTCTTTAAGTAGCTACAGTCTGCTGAGTTCCAAAACAGCACATTTGGGTTACATTTAGGAAGCACTTGCTTAATCAAGCAATCCTACTGCTAGTGAAAAAAAAAAAAAAAAAAAAAAAAAAAAAAAAAACATTGTTATATCCATATGGTTCCAGCACCAGAATAATGTTTAAATATATATGTTTCAATTTACAATTCATTTGCTATAAAATGAGTGATAATCACTCAAATTAGCACTACAAACATAACTAGCCTTATTTTCTTATGTTTTTGCTTGTTTTTTTCCCCTAAACTTGTATTTAAAATACCAGAATATCCCAAATTTAAGTAGTTGCTGAGCTGCTTCATGATACCTAATAATTAATATGTTGTACAGTTGTTCAGTCTCACTAATGGTACAGTGTACATACAATCAGACCATGTGAAATACAGAGAAGTTTCTAGGGTGCAGGAGTTTATTTATAGTTGTTTTATATATTTGAAATTCCACAAAAAACAAGTAGAGGGCCAAAATATGTTAAGCACAATAAAAGGGGGAGCTGTAATAAAGCTAACAAGAGATAAGGACATTGATTTTAAAGCATTAAGGCCACTACCAGACACAATGCGATTTTTCATCAGGCGACAAGATGCTTTCGGAGAGACATGACCACCCACCTGAAGCGACACAGACGCGATGTGACACTGTGGAAAACTGCCAGATCCCATAAGTCTATGTATATACACTGTTTTAAAAGGGTGTATTTTAAGAGCTCAAAATCACTACAACACAAACATAAAACTAGTAAAACTGCTATTGACAAGACAATCAAAACTGGCAAATATTCGTCAACATGACGTGGAAATCATAAGCGTCTTCTGTGACAGTATTTCAACGAACGTGGCAATAAATCCTACATTCCAGACACATCCCGTTCCTTTGAAATGGACTCTCATATATTAGCTTTCATCTCTGTATCTTTATAACTGCGATGTCCTTTCTCATAAAGCTCTGGGTATTTTTCCACGGCAAGCACTATTTTTTCCTCTGTCATTTTGGACACTGCTTCACCCTGGTGGACACCGTGCATTGACGCTGTTCTCCGATTGCTCAATTCCCAAGTTGTCGCACGAAGAAACAGCAAACAGGATTCAATCGTATTTACCTCACATTGCTCCAGTGTCGCCCTGGTGTTACCCCCATGTCGTCTGGGGTGTGAAATATATTTATAAAAAGTATAGGTAAGGTTGTGCCGATATATTATAATTTTCATACCGTGGTGATAACATAAATATGTATTGTATGTTGTTCTCAATACTGCCTCGTTCGTAAAATTGCATTGTTAATAAAAATAAAGAAAGAAAATAATAGCAAAGCGTAACATCATGCTGGCTGCAACCACCAACATTCAAGCTTTTTCTTACTCCCTCTGCTGCTTGTTACATCCAAACGAACATACAGAATGTGGATTACGTTTCCAGTCTAAGACATGCCCTGCCCCAATGTCAGACACACAAACATGCATTCAGCTGACAGCAGCAGCAGGAAAAACAACATCCAGGCACAAAGTAACAGCGGCCTTATTCTAAACCTCCACAAAGTTCTCTGGGGCGCTACAATGTTTTAACATGGCATGGTATGAATGAAGGATGTTTTATAACTTGTCTTATTTTATTAACTATGTTTATTTTAGGACTAGTGACGATGCTGACGATATATATAAAAAAAGTCCACATTTTCCAATATCTTGATATAGAATAATATTGAATATTGGCACAACCCTAAGTATAGGTTCTATTAATTTTGTCGCATCATGTCTGGTGTGTAGCGGCCTTTAGTTAGCACTTTCTTAACTGAATTCTCACTTAGTTGTCCAACCCACAACTAATCAGAACAGAATATTAACTCTCGGGGTCGCCGCTTCAAGCCTGGCCCCCGCCCTGTTACACCAAGCTTGTCTTTAAAGTCATATAAGCATTTGAACTTTGGTTCAAATCCTGTACACAAAACAGTGTTGAGCTTTTTTTTTCCCCCATCCCTACAGGAAAAGTAAATAAACGTTACTTAAAATTAGATTACATTTATGCCAAGCATTGAAGAATATGGTTGTTTAACCTTAAACCTGTTGTGTTCTGAGCATTCAAACAAAAAATGACTTCTATGCCATTAATATCTTCAATGTATAAACAGCACAGTATGACACATTCTTGAGAGCTGAAGGCTACAAAATCTCTCTGTGTAACATAAATAACAAGGCACTCAGAAGCATGTTTGATGTTGATATTCATTGCAGAGAAAAACACTGCAGATCAGGCTTCTTATAAAAATAGATTCAGCCCAAATGGATCTGCAGTAATTGGTTTCAGAAAGCGAGGTCAGGAGAAATATGATACAAGCAACTATTATGTGAAATGGGGAGAAACGAGAATGTTTACACAGGCACTCCCCAGTAACGTTAATAGCAGTGCACAGAGCACTGAATAAAATAAAAAAAAAATAAAGGAACAGGCTACAGTTTTTGTTTGATACACTCCAGTTTTTGTTTGATATAATATATAATATATATATGATATATATATATATATATATATATATATATATATATATATATATATATATAAGATTGTCAAAGTTTTTGTTATATGCTACGGCAAGTACGTTCACATTCGATATGTAAGTTCCCCGCTTTTGTTCGTACTTATATGAAAGTACATTAAAACATGTAGGGCTGTTTTTGCTTAGTTATGGGCTCAATACCTGTTCACGACAAAGTAAAATGAAAATTAAAAATTAGATGTTATCATGGGTAGGTCAACTGCATTAAACCCATTATCTATAAACTAATATTGTCTTATTAAATTAAAATTATATTATGTTGTGTTTCATTGGTGAAAAAAAAAAAAAAACCCTACATTTTTAGAGACACTTGGTTTAGCATGAACCCCTCGGAAATACATTCCAATAGAATGTCATGTGATAAATGCATTTTCCAGAGGAGATTAAGACAGTGTACTTGTGAATGAGATTTAGATAATGTCATTAATAGGAAGTGTGAAAACTAAACAAGTCATATCCATACACATCTAGTGTAGTGAGATTACAGTACCATACACCCGGCGTCCCAGCCTGCCACAATATCTTGCATACACTGCTGTTAAACAAGAACTTGTCAGCTGGAACACTTCCAACACAGTTGACAGGCCAGACATGTCAGACTCAAGCTTATCTCAGCGGCAGGGAAAACAAAAAACAACACTTTATCATCAAGCGATGCGAGTCATATGCTACAAAAACACGGCATAAACAGTTTAAGCTGTACAAACAAACAAGCTGATTACATTCAGCCAGCAAACCCCACACTGATACTTCACACCAAGATATTTTCACAAATATACAAACATTATCGTTTACATAACTGATACAAAATAATTAATTCTTTATAATAATGGTACCAGAACATGTACATTTTTTTTATTTTTTATCATGCAAGTATTAAACACGCGGTAACACTAGCTACTAACAGCAATGAAGTAAAAAAACACTAAATGGCAATTAAACCAAAGGGCACTGAATACATTTGTAGGTACACGTGTGATCAGATAATAATCCATGTTGCTAAAATATTGAATTGCATTAACTCTTTCAACTCTGCAGGAGCAACTATGAGAAGTCTTGATTACTGCCTTCCAGAAAAGATAACAATTTAAAACAGCAGACCTCTCTGGCATTAAAGGAAAGGTAACTTGATTCAAAACAGACCATTTTACTAATCAAAAATGCCATTTACCTTAAGCCTATCCACTAGTTATTTTGGCGTAGTCTTTCTCTAAAGTTACTTACCCTAGGAATATATGTTAATTATTATGACACTATCCTTATAACATTGGTTAAATAATAAGCTAAATGACAGCTGCTGCTTTGACATTTTATGCAGTGTTATACACTAAATAATAACAGTGTTTTTCTTATTTGGCTCTTTTTAAAAGCCACTACAATTATAGTGACACCAAAATTCAAAATGTATCGTATGACTGGTAATTAAACAGTTAAAATGTTCTACATGTTCAACTGTAGTGTTTTTTTTTTTTAAATGGCATAGTCAAACTATGATAATGCTCCTATTTTTTATATAATACAGAACTTGTGGAGGGTAATAAATTACAATTAAATATCCATGCCACTATCAAGAATGGCCGTCCCGAAAGCAAATGAGTGTGATAGTGCTGAATGTCATATCAGATTTCAAAAGCCTTGTAATTAGCTTGCAGTTAAAACCTTGGAAGCGTTACAATATTTATTTATTTGTTTATTATCTATTGAAGTTCAATGCAAAAAGCCTTTGCTTAGATTCTATCACTTTAATTTCTGTAGGGGTCAGTACCTTTTTCAACTGATTATTTTCTTCACTGATTAAGCCAGAGACACTGTACAGTTCTTGACACACGTCTACACTCAATATTGAGTTTCTCACTGGGACAAACACTGTAGAAACAATGGAACTTACTGTTCACAAAATAACACAATCTCATGCAGTGACTTAGTCAGGGGACAAGCTGACAATATAGTATGAAGTGGTACTCAGTACTGTTCCTGATCACTAAAGGCTAGACCACTATCTGTAATGACCAATGTGCCAGAATGCAATCTCTACAACCCGCCAACTGGCCACATAAGGCCATATTACCATGTGTTGACATACACAGAGGTAATGCTGACAATACACCATCTGGGCTGACTAACTAGTCTGCTGACACTTACCCATGCAGTGATATACCCAAGGACCATAACTGGGTGTATTTTGGAACTCCTGTTCCTGTTTGTGTTAAAATATTCCCAGATTAATCAATCAGTCGGTTATAAGCTTGTCTGTGAGGGACAATTATTTAAGGTGACCAATGCAGTATTGTTCTTGTATACCAGATTATGAAATGCAAAAGCATGTATGTATTTTCAAGTTTGAACACTGCAGAAGAGCTTATCAACATTTCTATTTTAATTAACAGTTTTGTAAAACAAGTACAGGTATTCAAGTCTGTTTAAAAAAAAAAAAAGTAAATGTTACTTTAAAGCAGGACAACACCTCCACTTAAACTATTCAAAATGTGAACCCTTATTCACTGATCCTGTGTGTCTGTCTGTTACACTCTACACGATGAATATGATAACGGTCTTGAAGTTTCATCTTCTCTTCTCCAAACATTTATAATAAACCACTGGTTTTCCTATAGACTTTTCAGGTTGCATATTTACAAGACCCTTGTGTGCACTAGTTTTCATAAGTATTGGTTAAGTAATGGGAACTTATTTTGACAACAGAATACACATCCACAGTTAAAGGGGTGGGGGTCCTCCAAAAATGAGAGAACATTTTATTAGAACTCAATAAATCAACAGCATTTGCATTGTAGGAATGTCCTGTCGAGAAACTCACCCAGTCAAGTTCACAGCAAGAAAATATAAACTAACCAGGAGGAACAATGGTCTTCTGTGTGCTACTACTTCAACTGGTGCCACGACTGAGCACTGGAAAAGAGTTTCACTCACATTGTTTATTGATTTTCTAGATTAAGAATCCCAGGGAGAGAATTGTAACAGACAACCATAAAATTATTTTTGGTGTGCTTATTTGCCTTTCCCTTGCATCTATTTGGCCTGTGCCTGTAGACAATTATGCTTTCCAGCCTAGACTCAGGTGCTAATAATGAAGGACAAATAGAATCATATGTGTAAACTTCCCCTTCTGATGAAAATTTATATTAACTTTCTGCCACTGTAAACAGAACTGCATAGCTCAGCCTCCCTGATGAATTGGTGATGAATTCAGTCATTTATAGCCAGGAATCTGTGCATTTATGAGAAAAGATGAAAACCGTCTGTATTGTGTAACTTTGCACTTTTTCAACAACAAAAAGAAAAAGTTCATCACTAAAAGTGTGTAAATTTCAGTTCAAATACCAGATCTCTGCATGCCTGTCAGTACGAGCAAAAAGAACTGGTGCCAATGTAAACAAGTCAAACAGAGCAGGGTGCTGTGTTATCAGTACAAATGCAAACGTATACACTTTCAGCCTCCTAAAAAAAAAGTTATGAATATTTTTACAATACAACAGAATCTTTGTTATACACCAGGAGGGATAGTTTTACAGCTGTTTAAGGGAATAAAATACCTATTCGTCCCAGACCATTGCAGTTCACCTAAATCAGTTTACATTTGTATACACCACAAAGTGAGAATGTTTAAACAATTACACACATTATATATATATATATATATATATATATATATATATATATATATATATATATATATATATATATATATATACACACACACACACACACACACACACACACACACACACACACTGTATATTATATTATTATTATTTGTGTATTTCTTGACATGCATGTATTTAAGCACACATCCACATTCATTCATCATAAAAGAAAAAAATAAATAAAATTAGATATCCTTGGAACTTACCTTCTCAGTACAGTACATTTTTCAATATTCATCATCTACATTCATTTATCTGCAACATGTATTGCTGTATGCTGTATTTCATTATACTGTTCTGATTTGGTAATATAACTGGTAAGGGGTGCAGTGGATTATGAAGAGTGAAAATTCAGCAAAACTAAAAAAAATGGTGTAGTTGATATTTAAATTCAGGTTTTTTTTGTTCTGAGAAGCTTAGGAAATAGAAATAGGGTTAATTTCTTATCTTAAATTACTGGAATGTGTACTCCCTGTCTGGTTACTTGTCTACGGCTAAGAAACAAAACAACCAATAGCTTGATAATATGGTACTACAGTCCACATTATAAATAAAAAAATACATAAAATAAAATAAAACTTTGAATATGCTTGCAATAAATAAATACATTTCAGCTGTGTTCAATGTTTAAGTATAATCTGTATAGTATGCAGCCTATTGCATAAAACAAAACTTATTTATGCCATTAATTAATGGTAACCATTAACACGTGATGCTTCACAACTGTTCTCATCTGATAACATCAAAGCCCAATCATGTAATCCAATATCCTGCCTATTAACCATAGTGTTGTTTTACTCTTTATGCATGATCATAGAAGTCTCCTACTCCCTTAGATTTAAAATACTGGAAGCACCTGTTTGAGATGAGGATGTTGACCCTAACATTGCCCTTCTGTGCCTCCAGAATGTAACTAAAAGTTAATTAGCCTTTAGGTGCATATTTCAGCTGTACACCACTATGATGCCCCAGCTGTAGGTCAGTTGTATTTGTCTGCCTCTTTATGGCTCACTCATGGTGTTTTGGTTTAGAATTTAGATTACCTACATTCCCAAAGCTGCTTTACGGCACGGCATTGTTATATATATATATATATATATATATATATATATATATATATATATATATATATATATATATATATATATATATATATATATATATATTTATTTAGTAGAATCTCAGTTCCAGAGGGTTACCACCAGTTTTTACAAAAGTAAACGTTATGCATCGTAGCCATGTAGCATATATACATTTACCATAACAGTATCCCAATACTTTCTGTATTACTGTATTATGGCCGGTCTTGCTATGTAAACCGAATCCCTGACATCAGTTATGTAATATATACAAGTTGTATATCCCTGTTGCAAGTCAACTTTAGATGCAATGGGTTAAGACTATATGAGCTATTCTGGAAAATGTCCTGGCAGCCCATACTGACCCTGCTCCTTATTGACAGCGTTACAGCAGGGGCTTCTATTTTTTGTTCCCCAACAGTAATCCAGACACATACACACATCCTATATATATATACGTTTGTGAACCCCTTATGATTTTCACATATTTCAAACCTAAAATATTATTAGATCTTAATCGAGTTCCTAATAATAGATAAAGATAACCTGATTAAACAAATGACACAAGAACATGATAGTTTTCAACATTTATTTATCCACAATGATTCAACATTCAAAATCCATGTGTGAAAAAGTAACTGGTGGCACCTCCTTGAGCAGAAATGACTTCAACTAAGCATTTCCTGTAACTGTAGAATCTTCTGATACAATGCAAAGTTCACGGTTGTATCAATGATGGCAAGCCGTCCAGGTCCTGAGGTAGCAAAGCAGCCCCAAACCATCACACTCCCACCACCATGCTTGACGGTTGGGATGAGGTTCTTATGTTTGAACGCGGTATTTGGTTTTCGCCAAACATAACATTTCTCATTGAGGCCAAAAAGTTCTACCTTTGACTCTTCTGTCCAGAGAACATTGTTCCAGAAGTCTTGTGGATCATCTGTGTGTTCTTTGACAAACTTCAGACGGGCAGCTATGTTCTTTTTAGAGAGCAGTGGTTTCCTCCTGGCTATCCTTCCATGAACACCATTCTTGTTCAGTATTTTTCTGATAGTTGAGTCATGAACACTCACATTAGCCAAGGTGAGAGTGGCCTGCAGATCCCTGGATGTTACTCTGGAGTTCTTTGTGACTTCCTTGATGATTTTCCGGTTTGTTCTTGGAGAGATTTTGGTAGGATGACCGCTCCTAGATAGAGTGACTGTGGACTTGAACTTTCTCCATTTGTAGATTAACAGTGGATTGGTGGAGGCCCAAATCATTAGACATGGTTTTGTAATGCTTTCTAGACTGATGAGCATCAATAACTGTTTTTCTGAGGTCCTCAGAGATTTTTTCTGATCGTGGCATTATGTGTTTCCACACACCTGTATAGTGAAGACCAAACTCACGAAGTTTCTTATATAGTATCTTTATACATAATGGGGCCTCCCAAACTCACCCCTGAATATCTACCTAATTATTTAAAACACCTGATTCTAATTTGTCGTTCCAGAATATCCCATAAATACTTGATTGGGTTCAGATCTGGTGACTGAGAAGGCCATGACATATGGATAACATCAGTGTCATGCTCATCAAACCATTGGGCGACCACACACGCTCTGTGGATGAGGGCACTGTCATCCTGGAAGACACCCCGGCAGGAAAGAAATGTTACAACATGGGCTGAAGATGATCACTCAGTACCATTAACCTTGCCTTCTAAGGGGAATGGCTGCACCCAAACCATGCCAGGAAATAACATTACGGAACTACCAGAACCCTTCACTGTTGGAACCAAACACTCAGTACTGTAGAGTTCTTTAGGTTGGCGCCACACGTGCACTCGTCCATTTGTCAAGAACATGGTGAAGGATGATTCATCTGACTATATCACATTTCTCTACTGCTCGGTAGTCCACTGCCTGTGATCTTTGAACCACTGGACTCGCAAACGTGAAATGCCAGGTGTGATGAGCGGTTTGTTTCCCACTCTATGGAGTTCTCAGTGGACCGTTTTTGATGAAACTGGCTGCTCGCGCCCCAGGTTGAAATATTCTGTCAATTGATCTGCAGTTGCTTTTCTGTTTTGCCTTGCACTTCGAATTAATGCACGGATATCATGATCCTGGAGTATGCGCTTCCGCCCACTGTTGCTCTTTGCTGATGATGTCTTTCCCTTGGAGTTCCATGCCGACATCACCTTAGATACCGTTGCTTGTGAAACATCAGCAAGTTCAGCTGTCTTGGTCACTGAAGCTCCTGCCAAATGCGCCCCAACAATCACCCCTCTTTCAAAGTCACTGAATGCTAGCCATTACAGGCAACCAGGCCTGTCCAGCATTTTTATACATGACCCTAAATATGCTGGGATGTTATTTGCTTAATTAACGCATGAGCCACACCTGTGTGGAAGCTCTTGCTTTCAATATACTTGGTGTCCCTCCTTTACCCAGGTGGTTCCATTTTCTTGTCCACTATGTGTGTGTTTTATGTGTATAATATATATATATATATATATATATATATATATATATATATATATATATATATATATATATATATATATATATATATATATATATATATATTACCATAAATACATAGCTTTGAAAGAACCATAACCAAGTTATCTGCAGAACTTTGAAGCTTCCAGCATTATTGGTTTGGAAGCTAAAAAAAAAAATGTAATAAAAATAAAACTGGACTGTATTGTTTGTACACAGAGATACTGATGACAAAAAAAATTCAATGTGTAGGTAAACAAAATGTGCATCGATGCCCTTGATTCTGAGGTCTTGTTTTTGACACACTGTTTTGTATGTGTAAATCAAGTGCACGGGGTGCATGATCTTTTTTTGCAAAATGCTCAGTTCTACCAAAGATCAGAGGAAGTTAATAGATTCTACATTTCTAACTGTAGGGACAATGCATCTTAGTCCATGTTTCACTGCTTATGAGGTTGCATACCTTTCCACGATACACTTTATCTCTAAGTTGTCTGTGAATATTCCAATTATGCTGTGTGCATGACCTTTTAGTAAGCTATAGAAGATACAGTTATCTTCTCTTCTGACAAGCAGCATCTATCAATCAACATTTTTTCAGCAATTTATTTAAAGCAGAAACCAGCTCCTGAGGCTAGTGAACCGCAACAGTAGCCCAGTGAATTTGATTAGGGAACGCTGTGCATGGCTTAGGTGAGAAATGAAAGATGCAGAGCCCCAATGATAAAGATGTTCAGGAATGAGTAAATGCATCTGGAAATGGCTAAATATATTAAATAATTGTTAAGGATGATTGACTGCGATGCATTTTCACAAACAAAAAGCATTTCAGCATAATCCAATTACATTTATTAATAATATTTTAGCTTGAATAAAGTGAATATAATAGCAATATTTTGCAACATTTTGTTTTTTGATCCAGGGACTAATCTACATCTCATTGAATCAAGAATGTAAATTCATGAGCAATGCTTCTTTTTCAATTTCATGCTGAAGTAGCTCAAGTTAGTGGATGTAATTTCTCCTAACAAGAAAATGTATCGTTGTGCTCACTTAGCTGGTTCTTCTGAGAAGCTGTATTTTGCATTTTATTTTGTGAAAGGGTAAGGCTTTGATAAATGTTTCAAAAGCATGATCAGTCTCAAGCAATTTAGACACAGACAGCCATTACTTCTCGCTAACTTTAATCTTTTACTCAGATACAAATCTGCAATAGAAAGATATTAGATACACATATAAATACAGAAAAAAAAGATCTGCAAACAAAACTAGTAAATTTAGAACCAAGTATTAAAACAAGTAATTTTAAAGGCACTGTACTGTATTTTGACTATGATTGTCAAGAGTTTTCTTTTACATTTTTGTAAACAGATTTATTTTACTACAAAACTAGCAGTAGACTTGTCAGGAGTTTACAATGCAGATTGTTGCACGCTCATTAGATTGAGAAGATGCTTTCTGTAACTGCCCCCTTTTTAATCCAACATCAAAAAGTGAAGTCCACCAATCACTCTCTTCCCCCATAACACATGCTGATATTTCATGCTGTTGGAACCTTTCCCGTTTTGGAATTCAGTCTGGTTTCCGCCGATTCTCAAAACATCTTAATACAAACCACATGAAGGAACAGTGAAAAAAAAAAAAAAAAAAAAAAACATTCAATCTGCATTCCAAAACAATTTGAAAATAAAATGCAGTATCACAGGAAAACGTACAAACACAGTACACAGCTTACTAGTCCTTTCTCAAAAGGTGCATCAGACAGGTTTAAGTGCTTGATATGCCCAGCTGGTGTTCTTTCTTTCTTGGGCCCTAATGTTTAAAGATATAAGGGTAGACAATAAGAAATGACAGACATGGAAACAGAACAAGAATATATGTTCATTCCCATCACTGAATGAACCAAAACCAAAGGCTCAACCAAGTTAAGTGACATCTTGTCTTCAAAAACCCTCTGGTGTATTTAGAGTAAAAAAAACCTGCTTATTTATCAGGTTTTGTAAAGCTCTTGCTAACGGGCAGCTGTCTTTTTTTCTGTATTTTAAAGCAGCAGGCTTTACTACTTTTAAATGCTTTTATTTTTTATTTCTATCAAACATCACTACGATGCCTTTTCTCAGCTTAAAATAGACAACATTGATATACAGTGTATTGGTCTGCTGACTTAATGGGATATAGTCACAAAACACAGCACAAAACTGGGCTGAGAACCAGTTAAGTTACTGCTATTGTTTTTGCCATGTATACAATTATTGTACAAAATGGCAAACCACGTAAGGAACGCCACTGCAATGTTATGATCCACATGTATTCCATGGTGACAGATTTACTGTAATGTAAATATTTATGAATTAACACATAAACTAAAACAGGGATTATATTTCGATTAAATTCACTAGATTATTTTGAAAAAAAAAAAGACACCACCTATTTTAAAATTAACAAATCAAATATGGATTCTTAAAAAAAAAAAAAAAAAAAAAAAAAAAAAGGAGTACACTACAGACCGCCACATGTGTTATACAGAGATTCTCATGAGAAGATCAATGCTTTGTGTTCTCTGTAACTAAGGTCTAGCACTCCTTGGGTGTGTATGCCTAGCTGCTAGTGCTCACTTGATATCCCATGGGTGGGTTGTGGACAGCTTGAACTAAGTCAGCTTCCTGCTGGTCTAGGAGAGACTTGGCCAGACATTCTCGAAAGGAACTAGAATTCTGAAACTAATAAGGACAACTTGAGACTCCTTACAGACACCCAAATCAAACAGCATAGTAATTATGAGCTGTTAACTACCAGATGTGTTTTTTTTTTTTTCATTTTCAAAAAAAAAAAAAAAAAAATACAAAAAAAAAAAAAATGTGATGTTGATTTGGAGTATATATAGTTTACACACACACACACACACACTTTAAATGCAGGTATTATGTGTGTTTTATCCTCAGTTGTGGTGTCCCCCCCCAAAAAAAAACAAACAAAAAAAAAAAACATTATCGTGATCTTGTACCATTCTGTTATCTGAAGACTGAACACAAACCTGAGACATGGAGAAAAAATTGTGACAACATAACAGTGTTAAAAAACAGAAGTCAAGTGTCTTGACTTTCAATCTGTCTCATAAAGTAATTACCCCTGTCAGAAGAGTCAAATGCTCACAAAATTACAGCAAACATACACTACCGCCATTAGCTTGTCTTGAAATATGGGTCCCCTGCTGCCATTTTGACCAGCAGTCAAATGTTACATGAAAACTGCACAAGGAATGATGAGCCTCAGCAAACTATATATCCTTTATAATCAATTCATTCCTTTCTGGCTAGCAGAGAGCTATCACTAAAGGAGGTGGCAGTGAAACAACTGAGCCCCAAGAGAACATTAAAATTGCTAGTTTATATACTAGTTTAGGATTTTTTGTATGAAAAATGAGCTGATAGTTCTACTGATGGAGAGCATAATCTGTTTCATACTGTATGGATATGAAAATTGTTTGACAAATAGTTGTTGGGCCATTCCATGTCGACGCAACCAATGACTCGCACTCAGTGACAAGCAAGCAGGAATATACGAGGTACAGTATGCTTTCCCTTCCAAACACACACTGTCAGAAGGCATAGGTTTTAATAACTATTCAATATAATGTACCTGTGCGACATATCAGGTTGAAGGAATGTGAAGGAATGGATGAAGGAATGGATTTGGGAAAAATAATGTTATATTTTAAAATCAAACACTGTTCACTGAACTGAATAACTTTTGATGTCTCATGGGCTGGTGCCTGGCTAAAATAATAAATAAAATGAAACAAAAAATACAGAACAAAAATTATGAAATTCAGTTTTACATTAAAAAATATGCAAGAGAGACAATTTACTACATTAATGCATTACCCTATATACCCTATATGCATATGGGCTATATATATATATATATATAATATATATATATATATATATAAAAATTTCAGAAAAATAAATAAAACAGCAAATAACCCCTTTTTAAAAGGGTTTAGTAACTAATCAGTCTCAAATGCTAATGTATAGAATTCTCATTGCTTCCTAGACTGTGTCCTTATTCCCAAGCACACTGTGATTGATACAAGTTAAAGCAAAAGTCTAGTTTTGGAAGCACTTCAAAACAAGGCAAATTCCACAAGAGACAAGGCTACTGCCTAAAACATTACAGCGATATGACCTTCTGACCATATATTTTTTTTAATGTGCATCTTAGAGCCACTTTCTGACTCCTGTCATTTTCTGAGATTAATAAAAACATTACCAAAGGACACTAAAATGCTTTTTTCACCAGTTGCCTCTGTAACCAGATTCACCTTATTTCAATATTTGTTACACAAAAAAAACAAAAAAAAAAAACACAACAACACACACTGTAACCTTAGGCAAGGCATTTTAGTTCCTGATCTGTTCCCATTCATCTTTAAACCACAGAGCAACTGAAATATTAGACATGCTTGTTAAATGCATAACACTCCAAAGCTGCCTCCTAGCTGAGCCTGCCTCTTAGTTGTCAGCTTAAGACCACCAGCATATACATACAAAGAACTTTATAAAAATGAAAAGCCAGTGTACTAAATGGATATCCAAGAACCAGTGTGATTCAAGTACAGCCTTGACTTTCTCTTTTTGTTGTTATAAATAGTGGTTTGGTTAATAGGCAACCAACAGCAAGAAGAGGTTCTTTAACATAGAGCATATAACTGTTCATTGGAAACAGAAATGGCATTGTGTATATGGACACCGCTACTGAGCAGCTTTAGCACTTTCAAGCTACAAGTGGTTTTTAAACCGTAGTCATAGAACAATGATGAGATTAAGAGTCAGCTTTATGGACTGCTACAATTAGATCTGGTCACCACTTACATAAAAAGCATGCCCAAGTTGTTGTTGCTAATTTAACATTAACACATTACTCTACAAGCACACTTGTACATCCCATTGTCTTTACCAATCAGATATTGTATGAAAGCATACCTTCTGTACTGGTTATTACAAGTCAAAATACCATATTAGGGTTAATGCATGAAATATATGTATCAATTAAACTAGCTATAATGTAGTTTTATTCTGCACTGTGTTTTGCTCAAATTCCATTTATGTTCAAGGGGGAGTCTGGACACTCAGTCAGAAATGGAACACATTAAAACGAACATAAAAGGAAATGAGTTGTGAAGCTGGAATTGATCCTGTGCAGGAGTTTAAGACCAATTTACAATTACATGTGGATCGCTCACAATTAGAACAATGACCCAAACAAATACTTGCATTTTAAATGGGCTTTTAGAAAGCAGAAATACCTTAGTCTACAAGAGAACATATAAATCCATACAATAAATAATTACTGGTAGATGGCTTTCACAACTACTACTTGTAGTTTCAGTGCACAGACATGCATGTGACTTAGTCTAATAACTTACTCTGGTTGTGAGATGGCTTGCAGTACACGTTAACAATCCAGTGGGTATTAACCCAAATGTAACTTTGGGTCTTGTTTAAAGGGAAAAGGCAGAGAAACATGACAGGATTTTCAGGTGAGCTAAAAAGGGCTGAAAAAGCCGAAGGCCTGGCTGTAACTGATAAACAGAGAAACTTTACCACTCCTGAATTTAAAATGATTAAGACTTTTTCGTGCATTTAGCCAAAAGCAAAGTCGATTGTAAACAGGGTATCAGGTCCCTTCACATTCCTTTGGGGCACATATTCAGGGAGGGTAGTCCGCACAGATGAAAAACACACCAAACTACTGCAGAATTAAAGATTACCACATGGGGTGTTTAACATTTTATAATCAAGACCTTATTTCTGCAGCCAGATTTCTTCCATTTATGGTATGTTTTCACCTGCAGTGCTCCAGAACTGCACCTGCCTTGTGCACAACAATGCTGATTAATTCAGGCATGAAATGGTCATAAGTGTTTGTTTCCAGCAGATTTCACTTCTCTTTCAAGCTAGAGCTTGACATTTTATAAAATCTCTGGAGACCACACAGTGAAATGGAGTTGCTGAAGGACTGCACTGTAAATTCCATGAAACCATGTAATATGTCTTAACACAGATGGACACACCATGGTAAAATCATGGAGGATGATAATAGAATAATACCATCTGTTTTGTCTGGGGATAGGAATGTACAGCTACACTGTCATTCATATCATATATCTTTAGTGTCATCGTGGAGTAGACGACAACTCTATATGTCAGACCAAATGTACTACACTTTGGGGAATGACTGAAGAAAATGAAAAATGTTAACTGTTTAAAAATATACTGTTATAAATAAACAGGGAATGCTTTAAAAAGAAAAGAACAATATATCTGCACAGTCCACCTCACTTAAATGTATGTCGTTTAAGAGTATTTGCCACCTAAGTGTATTGTACTCCAAAATCCAAAACCCTTACCAATGCTGCATCATTATATTTACCCCGTTTACGTGTAATATTGTATGTGTAAGTGGCAATACATCTGATATAGTTAACTGAGCATGTGCATTGTAAAACAGGCACGGACACTGTGTCAGGAACCTGAATACTTTTAACACATTCCCGCACTAAAATGATTGCAAAAAATGAAACTGAAATACTATTCATTAAGAGACTGTAAAGGACTATGACATGCTAAAATGAACACAGCATTTGCTAAAGGTATGGCAATAATGATTTCTGTTCAATTTTCTGGTAGGCTAAAATTACATGTAGATGTGTAAAGAGACTATGAATGAATACCATTATCAGAATGGCAAATTGTCTGCAACATACCTACAGCATTTACGTAACCATTATTTCCATTTAATTTATTCAAGAAAAGGGGGTATTTTGTGACTGTGCATCACTGTTCATTGCATTGTTTACCATTTACTGTACATTTAAATAAAATGTTATAAAAATTGATGGTTCTGTGTTTTCTTATTCAAGTAAAACAAATGACTGTTGGTCTCAATTAGGTGAAGCCTGTAGTAAACAATTAGGAATGTAGAGTAATGCATTTTGTTACCGGTACAGTTACCATATAAAGTGATGTATAAGTCGCACCGGTGTAGAAGCCCCCCCCCCCCCCCCCACCTTTTTTTTTTTTTTTTTTTTTTTGAGACAATACAACAATTTCAGGGAAAAACCTATAGGTCACACCGATGTATAAGTCACTCCCACTTTTTAAGGTCCCCCTAAAAATACCTAGAAAATACTTATACAAAGGTTTTTACAGTATATTTTATAATAGGAATTGGGATCTCAGATTACCAACCCTCTTAAGTGTACACTATGCTTAACTGTATAAATAGTTGTGAAAAATACACTTTAGATGGTTAGATTGATGTAAGTAAATACACATATAAATACAAAAACCTCTCAGAATATGAAATAATGAAACTGTTCAGAAATATTATTTTCTGTCAACATAGTTTTTATGCATGTTTTACAGCAGGATGCTGAGCAATAGCTTTCTTCACAAAATAGTTAATATTTTAAAATCCTTTATTAAAAATTTAAACCAGATGTAATATGTTTTATTTACATAATTCAGTAATAAAATCTTAACCTGCAAGATAAAACTAATGAGGTTCTTTGTGTATGAGTGTGAATGCCATCTCCTTTTGCTATCTGCGCAGCGTAAAACGATGATTATGGTTCCTAAATTATGCTCAAGGGCAAATAAAAATTTGCATGAGAGTTTTGCTTGATGAGCTGGATTCTATAAAGACAATACCACACAGTGTAACTTTTAATTTTGCATATTCTCCCTAAAGACTGTGGAGTATATGAAATTTAAGAAATCTAGGAACTTGGCAAGCTGCTACCAATTGAACAATGTATCTTCCTAACTGACATTAATTAAAACTCCCAGTGGCCTCCTAAACACCTGACAAATACAATAAACGTTGCATACAGTACGTGTAGCGTGTGCTAACAGTTGATGTTGCCCATGATTAGTGCCTTTAAAAGCCAAGATTGTTACGAAAACCAGCAAGCCACAAGCGTCCCTATTACTATTCAGCCTATGACTTACTACTGTACCAGTTGGATTTATAGGCAAACATTCATAAAACGTTGTTTTAATGCAATAATGTAGCATTTCATGTGTAGCAATAATGTAGCATTTCATGTGTAGCTACAATTGACAGATACATTTTGTAAATTCAGCTATTGCACAAAAGGCAACAATAATAAGGAAACAAATCAATAATATAGAAAATTCAGCTAAAGATGTCAACCTGGCCTGCAGTAGCACGAGGACAAATTTTGTCATTCCCATTTAGCACAGTAGAGGTAGGGCCGCAAATCACACTTCAGCAAGTAAGAAAACAGAAATCTGCATTTTAAATTTTTTATATATATATATATATATATACACACACACACGCACACAGTACTGTGCAAAAGTTTTAGGCAGGTGTGAAAAAATGCTGTAAAGTAAGAATGCTTTCAAAAATAGTCATGCTAATAGATTATATTTATCAATTAACTAAATGCAAAGTGAGTGAACAGAAGAAAAATCTAAATAAAATCCATATTTGGTGTGACTGCCCTTTGCCTTCAAAACAGCATCAATTCTTCTAGGTACACTTGCACAAAGTCAGGGATTTTGTAGGCATATAGTCAGGTGTATGATTAAACAATTATACCAAACAGGTGCTAATGATCATCAATTCAATATGTAGGTTGAAACACAATCATTAACTGAAACAGAAACAGCTGTGTAGGAGGAATAAAACTGGGTGAGGAACAGCCAAACTCAGCTAACAAGGTGAGGTTGCTGAAGACAGTTTACTGTCAAAAGTCATACACCACGGCAAGACAGCACAGAAACAAGACACAAGGTAGTTATACTGCATCAGCAAGGTCTCTCCCAGGCAGAAGTTTCAAGGCAGACAGGGGTTTCCAGATGTGCTGTCCAAGCTCTTTTGAAGAAGCACAAAGAAACGGGCAACATTGAGGACCGTAGACGCAGTGGTCGGCCAAGGAAACTTACTGCAGCAGATGAAAGACACATCATGCTTACTTCCCTTCGCAATCGGAAGATGTCCAGCAATGCCATCAGCTCAGAATTGGCAGAAAACAGTGGGACCCTGGTACACCCATCTACTGTCCGGAGAAGTCTGGTCAGAAGTGGCCTTCATGGAAGACTTGCGGCCAAAAAGCCGTACCTCCGACGTGGAAACAAGGCCAAGCGACTCAACTATGCACGAAAACAAAGGAACTGCAGTGCAGAAAAATGGCAGCAGGTGCTCTGGACTGATGAGTCAAAATTTGAAATATTTGGCTGTAGCAGAAGGCAGTTTGTTCGCCGAAGGGCTGGAGAGCGGTACACAAATGAGTGTCTGCAGGCAACAGTGAAGCATGGTGGAGGTTCCTTGCAAGTTTGGGGCTGCATTTCTGCAAACGGAGTTGGGGATTTGGTCAGAATTAATGGTCTCCTCAATGCTGAGAAGTACAGGCAGATACTTATCTATCATGCAATACCATCAGGGTGGAATCGGATTGGCCCCAAATTTATTCTGCAGCATGACAACAACCCCAAACATACAACGAAAGTCATTAAGAACTATCTTCAGCGTAAAAAAGAACAAGGAGTCCTGGAAGTGATGGTATGGCCCCCACAGAGCCCTGATCTCAACATCATCGAGTCTGTCTGGGATTACATGAAGAGAGAGAAGCAACTGAGGCTGCCTAAATCCACAGAAGAACTGTGGTTAGTTCTCCAAGATGTTTGGGCCAACCTACCTGCCAGGTTCCTTCAAAAACTGTGTGCAAGTGTACCTAGAAGAATTGATGCTGTTTTGAAGGCAAAGGATGGTCACACCAAGTATTGATTTAATGTAGATTTTTCTTCTGTTCACTCACTTTGCATTTTGTTAATTGATAAATATAAACTATTAACATGTCTATTTTTGAAAGCATTCTTACTTTACAGCATTTTTTCACACCTGCCTAAAACTTTTGCACAGTACTGTATATATATATATATATATATATATATATATATATATATATATATATATATATATATATATATATATATATATATAGATATAGATATAGATATATATGTATGTGACACACTAGCTTTTCACATGTCCAAAATTTTGCGTCCCATCCATCAGATACTAAATGATCAGTTGTTAACACATAAAGGCTAACAAACTTCAGGGATGTGCATTTTTATACATTTTTATGAACATTAAAACGCTATGCTATATCATAGTTTAAACAATATTTGTCAGTGTATAGATATGCATATGAATACCAACACACTCTGTCCGTTTCTAAATTCCTTACCAGTTTTTCTCTTTTTTTTTTTTTTTTTTCCCCACAGTACCGCCGCAAAAATAAATAAATAAATAAATAAACTGAACAGCAGCAGTAATAAATGACAATAGTATTAGACTTAGGAGTTGAAAACTCAAGTAAAAAAATAATTAAAAAAAAAAAAAAAACGGTTATACCGGTCCAAGAAAAAGCCATTAACCCTCTGCGGTCCTATATTGGACCAGGTCTGACATCATCAAAAAGACGTCAAGCACAGGTCTGTAGTCTTTTTCTACGGAAAAGGCAGAGAAAACCTTTTAATGGCAGAGTGAGATGGATAGGATCAGAAATAAGCCAAAAAAAAAAAAAAAAGGCCCGTGTTTGAGCAATACACATAGCCGCTGCACCACAGAGATAACATGGACACAAACAAACAACATAGCTGCTTCCGCATCCAGTGCTCAAAGAATATCACTGACATTTGCATAGATTTTTTAGATATTATAGTAATAAAATAATGACTTGGATAGCATTACTGAGGAGTTTGGTGATAAAACAAGTGATCAGGAGAGGATTTATCGGTATGCATGACTATGAAGAGGTATGTGAAAAATACAGTGAACATGGGATGGGGCTTGGCTGGAGATGAAGTACTGAGTGTCCTTTTGCGATGCTGTGCCTTTTAAACCCGTTTTACTCTGAAAAAAAATTAAACAGTGCGTGTAAAATAAACAGCGCGTGTGAAAATAAATTGGACATGACGCGCCTGACAAGTGCTGAATAAATGGACCACGAAGGGTTAAACGGCACAACTACATAATGATCATAGTTAATAATAGTACTATCAGTATTAAACCATTTTAGGATGTTTAAAAACTGAGAGAAATTTCATGCTCTGAAGCACTCCAAAGAGATTAGTGGGACGCTGTTTCATAGCGTCAGATTGAGTTTACGAACGCACCGTAAAGTATATACTAACAGTAGACCGTTCCCATGACAACGAGACAGGATTCTAAGCAGTGTTTGTTGCCTTCATTTTGTAAATTTATTTAGTTAAACCTTTATTTAACCTGGTAGGTCAATTAAGAACAAATTCTCATTTGCAATGATGACCTGGCCAAGAGACAAACAATGTTACAGCATGACAGAAAGTGCACAAAATATGAAAAAAAAACATGGACACAAACAAATTAAACAAATGCATGTACATCACAGATTTAAAAAAAAAAATATGGCAAGTACAGGAGTCAGTCAATAGTGAGTCAAGGTGGCAATTAAAAACACCCTCAGAAACAGTAGGGCAGTTTTAGTTTCATTTTCATGTGTTTTCATCTTTTTCTGCATTCCAATAACAGCATCGCCATGTCTGTGTCTTTTAAGCGAAGATTCTTAAATCTGTACATCTGCGTGTATATGAATTTTTTTGCCCAGCAGCTTTTTCACACACACTACAGTACACCTTGCCGTCTCGATAAACAAGCTACGGGTACTTCATCTCCCGTTCATAAAGAACGTATAAGAACGTATTTTTCTTTTGCGTTTTTCTGCATTACCACTGCTTGCAACTGCTTTCTGTCTTTGGTTACTGTAGTACAGTCTCCGGCTAAGAGAAACCCCCTCGGGAATCAAGCGAAGGGTTCTCCAAGACGGAGTTGACCACCAGACACAGTATGAATCAGTAAATAACTATGTATTACTTATCATGATGCACGTGCATCAACATTTGACATGAACTGAACAAGCATGTGTATGGTAATAAACTACAATAACAAAATAAGACAAACTAAAGTTAATAAACTGTCAAACTAAATTGACTCCACCCCTACACACATCAAAAAAATGCAACAGCAATATATAAAAGTCATGCACATTATTTAGCAACGGTGAAGCAACCCACCAAAATCGGAAACATCGAATTGCTCAACGACTTGCGTCTGATTTCAGTTTTTTTCAAGAGCTCAAACAATTTCCAACTTTTTGTAGCATGAGAAACGGCGACACATCGTTTTGTTTACATGCCATTATATAGCAATGAGGTGCACTTGTGGAAATCAAAATACAAAACAAGTCAATGATATGATTTAATAAACTAATCAGTGTGCCACAACACACTCTCGCTTTTGAAAAGACTGAATAAACCATTATAATTTTAATTTGATGATAATTAATTATCAGGTTACAAAACAATACTGTATCCATTGTGAACAAATCACTATAGGATTCCTTTTAAGCAACGTTCCTGTTCCTTTAGCCAGAGCATTTACAATAGGAAAAATCAGTTTCACCCAAAGTGTGTTTCCTCAAGCGAAGTGTTCTCTTAGGAGGTGCCGCGGAGACTACTGTACATATACTGTCAGAATCCGCTAACTGCTTAACAAAAAAACTTCCCATTGACAACTAGCGCCAGAAACATCTAAAAGTAAATAAACTTTTTAATATAATTCTGTTTAAGCCAAATAATATTTTTAAACAAGCAAGTATTTTACAGTCATTTTACTGCAGTGTAATAGATTACCACGGATATGCATGTCTGTGTCCCTTTCCCATTCTGTACATCCCATGAACGCCAGACAAAACATTTTTCCGTCCAATGGAAAATTTTGCGTTACTCTCTGTGTGTGTGTTATATATATATATATATATATATATATATATATTATATATATTATATATATATATATATATATATATATATATATATATCCGTATCTAATGAGGGGCATGTTATAGTCCATTCAACATCAGCTAACGTTTCGACGTTAATAGCAAAGCTGATTGTAAATTTATTTATGATATATGATTGAGCACAAACTACTGTTTGAAATTTGCCTGCTGAAGCGAGGAGGCACGTCTTGATATATATATTATATATATATATATATATATATATATATATATATATATATATATATATATATATATATATATATAGATATAGAGAGAGAGAGAGAGAGAGAGAGAGAGAGAGAGAGAGAGAGAGAGAGAGAGAGAGAGAGAGAGAGAGAGAGAGAGAGATCTATATATATATACTAG